>NC_034180.2:52212449-52336745 GCF_002021735.2 Oncorhynchus kisutch | reverse complement strand
GGGGAGAGAGAGAGAGATAGACGGGGAGAGAGAGAGATAGACGGGGAGAGAGAGGAAGACGGAGGAGAGATAGACGGGGAGAGAGAGAGAGATAGACGGGGAGAGAGAGAGATAGACGGGGAGGAGAGAGATAGCGGGGAGAGAGAGATAGACGGGAGAGGAGAGAGATAGACGGGGAGAGAGAGACAGGGAGAGAGAGACAGGGAGAGAGAGACAGGGAGAGAGAGACAGGGAGAGAGAGACAGGGAGAGAGAGACAGGGAGAGAGAGACAGGGAGAGAGAGAGACAGGGAGAGAGAGACAGGGAGGAGAGAGACAGGGAGAGAGAGAGACAGGGAGAGAGAGACAGGGAGAGAGAGAGAGAGAGAGACGGGGGAGAGAGAGAGAGAGACGGGGGGAGAGAGAGAGAGAAGTAGGATGTTTGGTGGTTTCCAGGCGATGGTTAAACACAGGGACCTGTGGGAGGACACTTGCTCCCTGGAGACAGCCACTAGCTACCAGCCCTGCATCTACGGCTTTATAGAGGTCAAAGGGCACTACATAAATCATCTATACGACTAGAAAGAGAAAGAGATGGGGGAGGCAGAGCGCAAAAAGTAAAGGGAGTGAGAGAGAGAGCGAAAAGTTGAGAGAGAGATACAAGTAAAGAGAAAAAGAGGAGGAATGAGGACAGGTAAGTGAATAATTAAAACAATCATTTCAAGCACCAACTCATCAGATCTGAAGAGAGACAGACAGCGAGAAAAGAGTTTAAAAACACAATCATTTCAAGCACCAACTCATCAGATCTGAAGAGAGACAGACAGCGAGAAAAGAGTTTAAAAACACAATCATTTCAAGCACCAACCTGTCAGATCCGAGGAGACGGAAGACTCGGCTGGGATCAGAAATCTCCTGGGTGACCTGTAGATTAAAGGAAGGAATGGAGCACTTTATTAACAAGACGGAAACATACACAGGGACATTAACGAACACGGAAACATACACAGGGACATTAATGAGGAGCTACATGGAAACATACACAGGGACATTAATGAACACGGAAACATACACAGGGACATTAATGAGGAGCTACATGGAAACATACACAGGGACATTAACGAACACGGAAACATACACAGGGACATTAATGAGGAGCTACATGGAAACATACACAGGGACATTAATGAGGAGCTACATGGAAACATACACAGGGATATTGATGAGGAGCTACATGGAAACATACACAGGGATATTGATGAGGAGCTACATGGAAACATACACAGGGACATTAATGAACATGGAAACATACACAGGGATATTGATGAGGAGCTACATGGAAACATACACAGGGACATTAATGAGGAGCTACATGGAAACATACACAGGGATATTGATGAGGAGCTACATGGAAACATTAAACTGGTGCTTTTGCCCAAGGAGTCTTCATTTCCATGGTGATCTTATATTTCCCCATTACAGTCCATCCCATGATTACAGACAGACCTTAGTAGACCTCCCCATGACCCCAGTAGACCCCCCCCCCCCCATAACCCCAGTAGACCCCCCCCCCCATAACCTCAGTAGCCCCCCCCCCCCCCCCCCCCCCCCCCCCCCCCCCCCCGATAACCTCAGTAGCCCCCCCAGAGATAAAACCTCTGGGATCACACTCTGAGGCTAAGCTACATTAGGCTGTTTGTGTCTCTGTGTCCACCTGCAGGTAATGAAGTTGTCAGCCTTTCACAGAGAGGATCTCATGTTAACCTGATCACCATGCACGCCACACACACTATAAAAGTCCAGAGATCACTGTGAGGTGAGGCATTCTGTTTTTATGATAGGGGATACCCAGGGTAGTCTTTTCACTGCTTCATACACACACACACACACACACACACACGACTGAGCTGAAATAAGGCTGTGTGTTGGCTGGGGGCTCAGCCCAGCGTTACAACACAGTGTGTGTGTGCCAGGGTGGAGCACGACACGTTAGCCTGTCAAAATGTCAGATACCATGCAGTATTCATGTTCATCAGAAAATGAAACAGCTGCACAACAGAGGGTGAAGGTGGGCTGATCAATTATTCAGCCGCTCCGTCTCCTGTATGATTCAGTTGAAAAGCCTCCTTGAAGGAAGGCAGTGAAGGAGGGACAGGACATTAGTCTATTGATATGATGCCTGGTAGGCTGATCGCTTCAGCGGGTACATTTCCTAGCCACCTAAAGGCCTTGTTCTCCCTCGTCATCAGGACCCCTGGGTAACCCTAACCAGAGGGGGTCTCTGTCCGGCTAAGGACTCCCACCTAGCATGTGTCACTGGTGGTCATGCCTCCTAGTACACAGTTATCGGATCTAGGGCTGTCTGACAAAAAAACAATGTATTGGTAGCCATTTTTTTTTTACGTGTATTTTTCCACATATAGACACACGATATGTGTTTTAATAAAATTTGACTATGTGCATTAAGCTTGTCTGATGCTTTAAGCTTACGGTTTGATGAAGTAAGACAAAATGCCTCAAGAGGGCACCAGAAATCTAGATAACCAGAAAAAAAAAAATAAACCTGACCCAACTATTTTCCTCCCGGTCATTCCTGCTGGATCTTTCAGATTCTGCCATTCCTCTCCTGAAGTTTCCGGTAAAAAGGCAACACGAGGAGTCGGTAACCTTTCTCATGTGGAATGCCAATTTATCTTACCATTTCTACCAATCGGCGTGCAAGTTATGGTTTTCGTCTGTACATTTTCATGAAAGTTTCATTTAATTTATAACGTCTTCGTATCTCAAAATCCTTGTCATGTGGGTACATCAAAATGACATCCAAATGAAAATGATAAACCCAAAAAGTATCTTCCGTTACCAACGATGTAAAAATAGTCTACATAAAAGCCAACGAATAAAAACATGGCGGCCTGCAGGTAGACAATCTCCTGCTGAAAATAATGATCCTATAAATCACATTGACTACGCATGGCCTGTCTGGAAGGAACTGGAAACATTGTATCAACTATCAAACTTAGTCCAGCCAAAGCTCATGCTAGAAAACTGGAAACATTGTATCAAATGTATGGCCTGTCTGGAAGGAACTTGAAACATTGTGTCAACTATTAACTTGGGTCCCTTGCAACATTGTATAAAATATTCTGGACCCATTCCAATATTTCCTGTCCCAGTGAGCTCAAGGCAGACACAACTGTAGCATATTTGGGCAAGGGACGAGAAGCAGTGTTTGGCTTGGGCAGGAGTACCAGCATCTCAAATGTTCTACTGCTCCTCCGGTTCCACCTAATATGTAAACAGTACCAGCACCCAAAATGAGTACTGGAACATATTTCAGTCCAAGTGAAGCAATGAGAAGAAGCAATCAGGAAGGCCTATACTATGACATTTCCACCGGATCAGAGCATGACATTTTTCCCCTTTCTTGCCTTTCCAATCCCCCTCCTGTATAGACCTGTATAGACCTGACTGGTGCCTTTCCAATCCCCCTCCAGTATAGACCTGACTGGTGCCTTTCCAATCCCCCTCCTGTATACACCTGACTGGTGCCTTTCCAATCCCCCTCCTGTATAGACCTGACTGGTGCCTTTCCAATCCCCCTCCTGTATAGACCTGTATAGACCTGACTGGTGCCTTTCCAATCCCCCTCCTGTATAGACCCGACTGGTGCCTTTCCAATCCCCCTCCTGTATAGACCTGACTGGTGCCTTTCCAATCCCCCTCCAGTATAGACCTGACTGGTGCCTTTCCAATCCCCCTCCTGTATACACCTGACTGGTGCCTTTCCAATCCCCCTCCTGTATAGACCTGACTGGTGCCTTTCCAATCCCCCTCCTGTATAGACCTGACTGGTGCCTTTCCAATCCCCCTCCTGTATAGACCCGACTGGTGCCTTTCCAATCCCCCTCCTGTATAGACCTGACTGGTGCCTTTCCTATCCCCCTCCTGTATAGACCTGACTGGTGCCTTTCCAATCCCCCTCCTGTATAGACCTGACTGGTGCCTTTCCAATCCCCCTCCTGTATAGACCTGACTGTATTGTAGTCAGGTTTTGTTATAGCCACCAAGCCACGATTATATTTAGACTCAGTTTGATTGACAATGTGTATAATGTCTAGAGTGTGACAGTACGGTTACAGATGACGTGACTGAATGGTTTTCCCCCCTCCACTAACGGTAACACCTACCTCGTTGGACTTGAAGCTCTTTCCCTGCATGCCGTGCTTCCAGAAGGCCAGAACACTGTCCTGAAGGCACACTGGAGCAGGAGGAGAGGAGACGTCAGTTATCATACTGTGTTATTGACTTGTTAATTGTTTACTCCATGTGTAACTCTGTGTTGTCTGTTCACACTGCTATGCTTTATCTTGGCCAGGTCGCAGTTGCAAATGAGAACTTGTTCTCAACTAGCCTACCTGGTTAAATAAAGGTGTTCTCAACTAGCCTACCTGGTTAAATAAAGGTGTTCTCAACTAGCCTACCTGGTTAAATAAAGGTGTTCTCAACTAGCCTACCTGGTTAAATAAAGGTGTTCTCAACTAGCCTACCTGGTTAAATAAAGGTGTTCTCAACTAGCCTACCTGGTTAAATAAAGGTGTTCTCAACTAGCCTACCTGGTTAAATAAAGGTGTTCTCAACTAGCCTACCTGGTTAAATAAAGGTGTTCTCAACTAGCCTACCTGGTTAAATAAAGGTGTTCTCAACTAGCCTACCTGGTTAAATAAAGGTGTTCTCAACTAGCCTACCTGGTTAAATAAAGGTGTTCTCAACTAGCCTACCTGGTTAAATAAAGGTGAAATAAAAAATAAAAAAATTAAATGTGTGTTATTATTACAGGGTTTATTATACAAAAAGTAGAACACAGTCACTGGAGGAGAAGGGAGAGGAATGTATACGACAGGGAGGATATCAGCAATCATCATACATATTAATATACACATTGGTGGACGTTGACATTAAAGGATGCACAGTATTGAAGGGTAGCGGGGTGTGAATACAGGGGAAACCATAACCCTATTATAAACACGGACACGTACAAGCCCCTCCCCCTCAGAAACAGCGGTAACCCACTGACGTTACAAGCCCCTCCCCCCACTGACGTTACAAGCCCCTCCCCCTCAGAAACAGCTGTAACCCACTGGCATTACAAGCCCCCCCCCACTGACGTTACAAGCCCCCCCTCAGAAACAGCTGTAACCCACTGGCGTTACAAGCCCCCCCCCCTACCGGCGTTACAAGCCCCTCCCCCTACCGGCGTTACAAGCCACTCCCCCCACTGGCGTTACAAGCACCTCCCCCTACTGGCGTTACAAGCCCCTCCCCCTACTGGCGTTACAAGCCCCTCCCCCTACCGGCGTTACAAGCCCCTCCCCCCACTGGCGTTACAAGCCCCCCCCCCCCCCCCCCCCCCCCCCCCCCCCCCCCCTGCTGGCGTTACAAGCCCCTCCCCCTGCTGGCGTTACAAGCCCCTCCCCCTGCTGGCGTTACAAGCCCCTCCCCCTGCTGGCGTTACAAGCCCCTCCCCCTACTGGCGTTACAAGCCCCTCCCCCTACTGGCGTTACAAGCCCCTCCCCCTACTGGCGTTACAAGCCCCTCCCCCTACTGGCGTTACGAGGTAGGTGTTACAGCAGTAGGTGAATCATATTAAAGAGTTCATCTTACCAACGGATCCAATGGCGAAGTCAAAGCTGAGCTCCGAGGCTAGCTTCTTGTTGGACTTTAATCTTCCCATGAGGTTCACGATCTTTAGATTTTCTAGAATAAAAAATACAAATAGGATAGAGCTTTTTGAATAGTGGCTGAATTTAAAAATAACAACAGTTCCTCATTTACGAGGATATCACAGTGTCCGTTCTCAGCTGCTCACGATCTTTCACGGTTCCTGAAATGAGTAAAAGAGAACTGTCCTAATAATACTCGGTGATTTTAGAACGAGCTGTAAAAGACTAAAACTAGAGGAGAGGGTGTCGCTGTCTGAGATTAAAGCTCTGGTAGAGGAGACAAACTAGAGGAGAGGGTGTCGCTGTCTGAGATTAAAGCTCTGGTAGAGGAGACAAACTGGAGGAGAGGGTGTCGCTGTCTGAGATTAAAGCTCTGGTAGAGGAGACAAACTGGAGGAGAGGGTGTCGCTGTCTGAGATTAAAGCTCTGGTAGAGGAGACAAACTAGAGGAGAGGGTGTCGCTGTCTGAGATTAAAGCTCTGGTAGAGGAGACAAACTGGAGGAGAGGGTGTCGCTGTCTGAGATTAAAGCTCTGGTAGAGGAGACAAACTAGAGGAGAGGGTGTCGCTGTCTGAGATTAAAGCTCTGGTAGAGGAGACAAACTAGAGGAGAGGGTGTCGCTGTCTGAGATTAAAGCTCTGGTAGAGGAGACAAACTGGAGGAGAGGGTGTCGCTGTCGGAGATTAAAGCTCTGGTAGAGGAGACAAACTGGAGGAGAGGGTGTCGCTGTCTGAGATTAAAGCTCTGGTAGAGGAGACTAAAACTAGAGGAGAGGGTGTCGCTGTCTGAGATTAAAGCTCTGGTAGAGGAGACAAACTAGAGGAGAGGGTGTCGCTGTCTGAGATTAAAGCTCTGGTAGAGGAGACAAACTAGAGGAGAGGGTGTCGCTGTCTGAGATTAAAGCTCTGGTAGAGGAGACTAAATCTAGAGGAGAGGGTGTCGCTGTCTGAGATTAAAGCTCTGGTAGAGGAGACTAAAACTAGAGGAGAGGGTGTCGCTGTCTGAGATTAAAGCTCTGGTAGAGGAGACTAAAACTAGAGGAGAGGGTGTCGCTGTCTGAGATTAAAGCTCTGATAGAGGAAAATGTTGTTGACCGTCTTGATTGTTTTAGAGGAGAAAAGAAAAAATGTTTAATGGAATGGTCAAATCTGGTCTTAATTTTGACAAATCGATGCACAAGTGATATATTTTGGTCTTTTAGTAGTAAATCTCTTTTAGCCCCTAGCAGTTAAGCTCTACCATTGAAATCGTGATGGAGAGGCACTATGCCATCTCAAATGTGCTGGGTGGTACCACCTCTAGGGAGGGGTTCAGTATGTAATCGACTGCCTTCTAGATGTGCTGGGTGGTACCACCTCTAGGGAGGGGTTCAGTATGTAATCGACTCCCTTCTAGATGTGCTGGGTGGTACCACCTCTAGGGAGGGGTTCAGTATGTAATCGACTCCCTTCTAGATGTGCTGGGTGGTACCACCTCTAGGGAGGGGTTCAGTATGTAATCGACTCCCTTCTAGATGTGCTGGGTGGTACCACCTCTAGGGAGGGGTTCAGTATGTAATCGACTCCCTTCTAGATGTGCTGGGTGGTACCACCTCTAGGGAGGGGTTCAGTATGTAATCGACTCCCTTCTAGATGTGCTGGGTGGTACCACCTCAAGGGAGGGGTTCAGTATGTAATCGACTCCCTTCTAGATGTGCTGGGTGGTACCACCTCAAGGGAGGGGTTCAGTATGTAATAGACTCCCTTCTAGATGTGCTGGGTGATACCACCAGAAGGGAGGGGATCAGTATGTAATCGACTCCCTTCTAGATGTGCTGGGTGGTACCACCAGAAGGGAGGGGTTCAGTATGTAATCGACTCCCTTCTAGATGTGCTGGGTGGTACCACCTCAAGGGAGGGGTTCAGTATGTAATCGACTCCCTTCTAGATGTGCTGGGTGATACCACCAGAAGGGAGGGGTTCAGTATGTAATCGACTCCCTTCTAGATGTCCTGGGAAGAAAAAAAAGAAAAGAGGTTTCTAACCTCAAGGGTCTTTTCCTGGTTAAATAAATGAAATAATGACTGAAGGGCAAACAATTAACAGCATGTCTACTTTCTCAGTGCAGGACTAGTTAGACTGAAAGGGAGTCCCAAATGGCTCACTTTTCCCTATGTAGTGCACTTTCCTATGGGCCCTGGTCAAAAGTAACGCAGTACATAGGGAATAGGGTGCCATTTGGGATGCAAACAAAGGGCAGGAAGTCTGACCCTCTGTGGGGGTCAGAGGTCATTACTTACTGTCCAGGCACACGAGCACGGTGTCCCTCTCCAGCTGGGTCACATGGATGGCATCCACTGCTTGGCCAGCTAAGGGGAAGACACACAGAAAATAATGGTTAGCATAAAGACATCCCCTACTGGAATCCAGAAATACATCAACATAGGAGGAAGTGTTTCAATGTGAACATACAGTATGAATCCAGGGTTGTGTTCACGGTTTTAAAAACGACAGAAAATTAAGCATTTTCAGGTAGTCGAGATCGTCCCTCCAAGTTTCAGTTCTCTTCCGTTTGGTGTCTATTGACAGTACAACAATTGACTAATCTCAGTGAACCAGGAGGAGCCAGAGTTGAGGACGATCGTCTCTGTGTAGATCTAGCTAGCTTCTTAGCATTCCACTCAGGAGGAGCCAGAGTTGAGGACGATAGTCTCTGTGTAGATCTAGCTAGCTTCGTAGCATACTGCTCAGGAGGAGCCAGAGTTGAGGACAATAGTCTCTGTGTAGATCTAGCTAGCTTCGTAGCATACCGCTCAGGAGGAGCCAGAGTTGAGGACAATAGTCTCTGTGTAGATCTAGCTAGCTTCGTAGCATACCGCTCAGGATGAGCCAGAGTTGAGGACGATCGTCTCTGTGTAGATCCAGCTAGCTTCGTAGAGTACCACTCAGGAGGTGGTAGTGTGTGTTTGGTGCCTATTGATCCCATCTCAGTGAACCAGGAGGAGAAGAACTTGAGGTTGATGGAACACTACATGACCAAAAGTATGTAGACACCAGCTCGTCGAACATCTCATTCTAAAATCATGGGCATTAATATGGAGTTGGTCCTCGTTTGCTGCTTTAACAGCCTGCAATCTCCTGGGAAGGTTTTCCACTAGATGTTGGAACATTACTGCGGGGACTTACTTCCATTCAGCCACAAGAGTATTAGTGATTCGAGCACAGAATCTTCTAGAATGACATTGTACGCTGTAGCGTTAAGATTCCCCTTCACTGGAACTAAGGGGCCCGGACTATGAAAAACAGCTCCAGACCATTATTCCTCCTCCACCAAACTTTACAGTTGGCACTATGCATTGGGGCAGGTAGCGTTCTCTGGCATCCCCCAAACCCAGATTAGTTCGTTGGACTGCCAGATGGTGAAGTGTGATTCATCACTCCAGAGAAGGTGTTTCCACTGCTCCAGAGTCCAAAGGCGGCGAGCTTTACACCACTTCAGCCGACGCTTGGCATTGAGCATGGTGATCTTAGGCTTGTGTGCGCGGCTGCTCGGCCATGGAAACCCAATTCATGAAGCTCCTGACGAACAGTTCTTGTGCTGAAGTTGCTTCCAGAGGCAGTTAGGAACTCGATAGTGAGAGTTGCAACTGAGGAGGTGATGATCTTTACACGTTGCACGCTTGAGTAGCCGCCTACCACCAATCAGGCTTGAGTAGCCGCCTACCACCAATCAGGCTTGAGTAGCCGCCTACCACCAATCAGGCTTGAGTAGCCGCCTACCACCAATCAGGCTTGAGTAGCCGCCTACCACCAATCAGGCTTGAGTAGCCGCCTACCACCAATCAGGCTTGAGTAGCCGCCTACCACCAATCAGGCTTGAGTAGCCGCCTACCACCAATCAGGCTTGAGTAGCCGCCTACCACCAATCAGGCTTGAGTAGCCGCCTACCACCAATCAGGCTTGAGTAGCCGCCTACCACCAATCAGGCTTGAGTAGCCGCCTACCACCAATCAGGCTTGAGTAGCCGCCTACCACCAATCAGGCTTGAGGAGTACACTACCACCAATCAGGCTTGAGGAGTACACTACCAATCAGGCTTGAGGGGTACACCACCAATCAGGCTTGAGTAGCCTACCACCAATCAGGCTTGAGGGGTACACCACCAATCAGGCTTGAGTAGCCCACCACCAATCAGGCTTGAGTAGCCCACCACCAATCAGGCTTGAGGGGTACACCACCAATCAGGCTTGAGGGGTACACCACCAATCAGGCTTGAGTAGCCTACCACCAATCAGGCTTGAGGGGTACACCACCAATCAGGCTTGAGGGGTACACCACCAATCAGGCTTGAGTAGCCCACCACCAATCAGGCTTGAGTAGCCCACCACCAATCAGGCTTGAGGGGTACACCACCAATCAGGCTTGAGGGGTACACCACCAATCAGGCTTGAGGGGTACACCACCAATCAGGCTTGAGGGGTACACCACCAATCAGGCTTGAGGGGTACACCACCAATCAGGCTTGAGGGGTACACCACCAATCAGGCTTGAGGGGTACACCACCAATCAGGCTTGAGGGGTACACCACCAATCAGGCTTGAGGGGTACACCACCAATCAGGCTTGAGGGGTACACCACCAATCAGGCTTGAGGGGTACACCACCAATCAGGCTTGAGGGGTACACCACCAATCAGGCTTGAGGGGTACACCACCAATCAGGCTTGAGGGGTACACCACCAATCAGGCTTGAGGGGTACACCACCAATCAGGCTTGAGGGGTACACCACCAATCAGGCTTGAGGGGTACACTACCAATCAGGCTTGAGGGGTACACTACCAATCAGGCTTGAGGGGTACACTACCAATCAGGCTTGAGTAGCCTACCACCAATCAGGCTTGAGTAGCCTACCACCAATCAGGCTTGAGTAGCCTACCACCAATCAGGCTTGAGTAGCCTACCACCAATCAGGCTTGAGTAGCCTACCACCAATCAGGCTTGAGTAGCCTACCACCAATCAGGCTTGAGTAGCCTACCACCAATCAGGCTTGAGTAGCCTACCACCAATCAGGCTTGAGTAGCCTACCACCAATCAGGCTTGAGTAGCCTACCACCAATCAGGCTTGAGTAGCCTACCACCAATCAGGCTTGAGTAGCCTACCACCAATCAGGCTTGAGTAGCCGCCTACCACCAATCAGGCTTGAGTAGGCCTACCACCAATCAGGCTTGAGTAGCCGCCTACCACCAATCAGGCTTGAGTAGCCGCCTACCACCAATCAGGCTTGAGTAGCCGCCTACCACCAATCAGGCTTGAGTAGCCGCCTACCACCAATCAGGCTTGAGTAGCCGCCTACCACCAATCAGGCTTGAGTAGCCGCCTACCACCAATCAGGCTTGAGTAGCCGCCTACCACCAATCAGGCTTGAGTAGCCGCCTACCACCAATCAGGCTTGAGTAGCCGCCTACCACCAATCAGGCTTGAGTAGCCGCCTACCACCAATCAGGCTTGAGTAGCCGCCTACCACCAATCAGGCTTGAGTAGCCGCCTACCACCAATCAGGCTTGAGTAGCCGCCTACCACCAATCAGGCTTGAGTAGCCGCCTACCACCAATCAGGCTTGAGTAGCCGCCTACCACCAATCAGGCTTGAGTAGCCGCCTACCACCAATCAGGCTTGAGTAGCCGCCTACCACCAATCAGGCTTGAGTAGCCGCCTACCACCAATCAGGCTTGAGTAGCCGCCTACCACCAATCAGGCTTGAGTAGCCGCCTACCACCAATCAGGCTTGAGTAGCCGCCTACCACCAATCAGGCTTGAGTAGCCGCCTACCACCAATCAGGCTTGAGTAGCCGCCTACCACCAATCAGGCTTGAGTAGCCGCCTACCACCAATCAGGCTTGAGTAGCCGCCTACCACCAATCAGGCTTGAGTAGCCGCCTACCACCAATCAGGCTTGAGTAGCCGCCTACCACCAATCAGGCTTGAGTAGCCGCCTACCACCAATCAGGCTTGAGTAGCCGCCTACCACCAATCAGGCTTGAGTAGCCGCCTACCACCAATCAGGCTTGAGTAGCCGCCTACCACCAATCAGGCTTGAGTAGCCGCCTACCACCAATCAGGCTTGAGTAGCCTACCACCAATCAGGCTTGAGTAGCCTACCACCAATCAGGCTTGAGTAGCCTACCACCAATCAGGCTTGAGGGGTACACCACCAATCAGGCTTGAGTAGCCTACCACCAATCAGGCTTGAGTAGCCTACCACCAATCAGGCTTGAGGGGTATGTTTGTGTATAAAAACAAATATTATAAAACCCGTTTAAATCACGTTAAACACTTAGTAACGGCCGGATGCATTTGAAAGTTGTTCACACAGCACATTAAAACTTTGATATTATTTTATCAATAGGAGTGGAGAAAAAAAACTGTACTGTGTGAAAAGAGGACATTAACGATAAGTAATGAAATAACGACGCCACCTCTAAAAGCACATTTCACACCACAGCCAGCTGAATTTACATGAGAGAAAACTTCAAATGAAAAACGTAGCACCGACTCTACCATGGATTGGTGGTTTCAGAATTGTCTCAATGAAGAGTTCGGCGTTCGATTAGACACGTGCGATACGCACATGCAGTTACGAAGACGCTAGAGTTAGCGGCAGGCGGACAAGAAATACCCACTGTCATAGTACGGATGTGAAGCCTGAGATGCAATGTGAAGCTAACTGAAGCTGGCTAGCTTTAAAAAAAAAAAAAAAGCCTGAGTAGATCTAGCTAGCTTCGTAGCGTACCACTCAGGGGGAGCCAGAGTTGAGGACGATAGTCTTTGTGTAGATCTAGCTAGCTTCGTAGCATAAAGCTCAGGAGGAGCCAGAGTTGAGGACGATAGTCTCTGTGTAGATCTAGCTAGCTTCGTAGCATACCACTCAGGAGGAGCCAGAGTTGAGGACGATCGTCTTTGTGTAGATCTAGCTAGCTTCGTAGCATACCACTCAGGAGGAGCCAGAGTTGAGGACGATAGGCTCTGTGTAGTGTGTGTTAGTTCCTTACTTGATCCCATCTCAGTGAACCAGGAAGAGCAGGAGTTGAGGTTGATGGTCTCAAAGCGAACCACCTGGCCTGGCTCCGTGGCCTGGCTGACAGCTATACACACCATGGGGTATTCCTGCTCTGGAACCACCAACATCTCAAACACCTTCAGGGGGCTGGGTAGGGGGAAGTCAAAGTGCTGAGGGACAAAAGAGACAGAGACAGAGAGACAGAGAGAGAGACAGAGAGAAAGAAAGAGAAAGAGGAGGATGAGGGCCTCTGGAAGTAATGCTGAGGAGGTAAAGTGGGTTCTAATACCACAGTATTTCAGTCATTTTGTATATTAAATAATATGGATGCTATAGCAATTTTCTAGGCAGAGAACTCCCATTCTCCTTCTCCATTAGCCTGCTCCTGAGCATGGAAGTTAGCTGAATGGAACATAGCTTATGCGTTTGGTTTTAAAGAGTCCTTCTATAATATGAATTTTGACTGCTTGATTTGTTTTGAAACCAATGCTGTTGTTCACAGAGTACAACCTATTGTAGACCTGGGATAACTAGTTGTAACTCTGCTTGGTGGAAAGTTACTTTTTCCAGGGGGAACAAATAGTTCCTTTGGAGGTGACTACAACTATTTGAATACAGACCCTCAAACATGGCAACAAAAAAATGTTTTTTAACTATTTGAAATATACATCTGAGAAAGAGACTACTTTGATTCAAGAGTCCCTATGGCTCAAGTCCTGGTCCACCTCCCGCCCTCAAGTCCTGGTCCACCTCCCGCCCTCAAGTCCTGGTCCACCTCCCGCCCTCAAGTCCTGGTCCACCTCCCGCCCTCAAGTCCTGGTCCACCTCCCGCCCTCAAGTCCTGGTCCACCTCCCGCCCTCAAGTCCTGGTCCACCTCCCGCCCTCAAGTCCTGGTCCACCTCCCGCCCTCAAGTCCTGGTCCACCTCCCGCCCTCAAGTCCTGGTCCACCTCCCGCCCTCAAGTCCTGGTCCCCCTCCCGCCCTCAAGTCCCGGTCCCCCTCCCGCCCTCAAGTCCTGGTCCCCTGCCCTCAAGTCCTGGTCCCCCGCCCTCAAGTCCTGGTCCCCGCCCTCAAGTCTGAGTCACTGAGTTAACATTAAGTGAAAATAAAAGTCCTTTTTCCAGTCAGATGTAGAGGCAAGAGGAATTTAGTCAATACATTATTTGCTTTGCCTTTCTTTCTGTGCCACCAAATGTTTGCATGTCGGCTACTGGTAATGTTACCAGGGCCACGTTCAATTAGAAAAACACACACTCAAAAGTTGCAAAATAGAAATTCCATGAATGGAGCCAATGTTATTCCTTATTCAACATGTCAGAGGCATGTTTGTTCTACATAGCATATTTCTATCTGAACATTCCAAAACCGTGCGTCCCTGCTGAAGGGCTAGAATCTAGCTACAGGTGGGGCCATTCGACTACAGGTGGGGCCATTCGACTACAGACTAGATGAGGGACTGACCTTGATGAGCATGAACCTCTGCATAGGCTCGTACCACTGTAGCAGGACTATCCCAGACTGCAGCGCTCCACACAGGTACTTATGGCCCGTATAGGGGTTCCTCACTGTGAGAGGAGAGAGAGATGTGATAATAATTAATAATAACTAATAACTAATAGTAATGAATAATATTAATAATAATTCCAAAGGGATTCTTGACACTATTATTATAAAAGACAAAAGGACAAGATAGGACAAGGTAGGACAAGATAGGACAAGGGTTAGGAGAGATAACAGCATGGCTTCTCTCACTGTTAAGACTGGGAGTTTCTTATCTAGTCTAAACTGACCACAGGCAACAAGAACAAGTGGCTGAGGGGGTACAGCTGCTCTAGGAACTAGACAGTGGTTGAGGGGGTACAGCTGCTCTAGGAACTAGACAGTGGTTGAGGGGGTACAGCTGCTCTAGGAACTAGACAGTAGTTGAGGGGGTACAGCTGCTCTAGGAACTAGACAGTAGTTGAGGGGGAACAGCTGCTCTAGGAACTAGACAGTGGTTGAGGGGGTACAGCTGCTCTAGGAACTAGACAGTGGTTGAGGGGGTACAGCTGCTCTAGGAACTAGACAATGGTTGAGGGGGTACAGCTGCTCTAGGAACTAGACAGTGGTTGAGGGGGAACAGCTCCTCTCGTAAGGTAAACGTACCAATGCAGCACTTGTGACAGCCCTTTGTGTCCGGGATCTTGGTGGTCAAGGCAAACCTCCTGCAGAGAGAAAACAGCCAGTCAGTCAGGATCAACACACAGTCTCATGTGGTGATTGGAGAGTGGTGTGGGTGACTGTAGAAATAGAACGACTAGAGCGGGAACATCCCCCCCCAGACCACAGCAATTTGACTGTAGGCTCATGATCATATTATTATTTCTATACTTTTAGTGGTGATCTGTAAGGTGAAGAGAATAGGTCCCTCTCTCACCGGAGATCCAATAGGTCTCTCTCTCTCACCGGGGAACCAATAGAATAGGTCCCTCTCTCACCGGGGAACCAATAGAGTAGGTCCCTCTCTCTCACCGGGGATCCAATAGAATAGGTCCCTCTCACCGGGGAACCAATAGAATAGGTCCCTCTCACCGGGGATCCAATAGAATAGGTCCCTCTCACCGGGGATCCAATAGAATAGGTCCCTCTCACCGGGGATCCAATAGAATAGGTCCCTCTCACCGGGGATCCAATAGAATAGGTCCCTCTCACCGGGGAACCAATAGAATAGGTCTCCCTCTCTCTCACCGGGGATCCAATAGAATAGGTCTCTCTCTCTCACCGGGGAACCAATAGAACAGGTCCCTCTCTCTCACCGGGGATCCAATAGAACAGAATAGGTCTCTCTCTCACCGGGGAACCAATAGAATAGGTCCCTCTCTCTCACCGGGGATCCTATAGAATAGGTCCCTCTCACCAGGGATCCAATAGAATAGGTCTCTCTCTCTCTCACCGGGGATCCAATAGAATAGGTCTCTCTCTCACACCGGGGAACCAATAGAATAGGTCCCTCTCTCTCACCGGGGATCCAATAGAATAGGTCCCTCTCTCTCACCGGGGATCCAATAGAATAGGTCCCTCTCTCTCACCGGGGATCCAATAGAATAGGTCCCTCTCTCACACCGGGGAACCAATAGAACAGAATAGGTCTCTCTCTCACCGGGGTTCAATTAAAACAAGTGAGTAAGAGGATGTAGTGTGTGCGTGTCTCACCTAGGTAAGATCTTGTCTGGGAAGCGGTGTGTCTGGAACTGAGAGGCGAGGCCAGGTTTCTTCAGCTGCTCAAACAGCCCAATCAGGTTGTGAGAGTACAGCTGGAAGGTCTTTCCTGTGATCACATATGAAACAAGTTAGCATCACATTATAAGACACCAAATGGCACCATATTCCCTATATAGTGCACTACTTAGGCCCAAATGGCACCCTATTCCCTATATAGTGCACTACTTAGGCCCAAATGGCACCCTATTCCCTATATAGTGCACTACTTTGTCCCAAATGGCACCCTATTCCCTATATACTGCACTGCTTCGTCCCAAATCGCACCCTATTCTCTACAGGGCTCTGGTCAGAAGTAGTGCACTATATGAGATATAATGTGCCATTTAGGTCACAGACACGGTGTCCTTTCTGGGGTCACAGACACGGTGTTCTTTCTGGGGTCACAGACATCTCTTAGTGTTTTTACAACATCCCGTTATAGTGGAACAAACCAAAGACAACACTAAGATGGATTGAAGGATGGAAAGAGGATATATGGCAGAAACATGCTATTTACAAGTGTAGATGTATTCATCACCAACAGACAATTAGTTTTAAGGAGCCAGCGTGAAATTATATGCACTTTGATCTTAACATACAGGGCTAGACGGGAGGAGCTAGCTTGGTGTTTCGATAGGGGTAAAGGGTTACAACATTTTGTAACTTTCCCGAAATATCCAGGTTTGAGGATTCCTGGACTTCCTGTTTATCCCATTCTAATCCCAGGAATCTCCTAACTGGGATTTCTGGAAAACATGGGAATTTTGAGAAATGTAAATTTTTTGTGTGTGTAATTTCTCTTTGTAATTTTTACACCATTTTTGTGATATCCAATTGCTAGTTATGATCTTGTCTCGTCGCTGCAACTCCCCAACAGGCTCTCGAGAGCGAGAGACAGAGAGAGAGAGAGACACAGAGACAGAGAGACACACAGAGAGAGAGAGACACAGAGACACAGTGACACAGACAGAGACACAGACAGGAGAGAGAGAGGAGAGAGAGAGAGAGGCGAAGGTCGAGACAAGCGTCCTCCGAAAGATTAACCTGCCAAGGTCGCGCTGCTTCTTAACACACTATTTAACCCGGGAAGTCGTGGCAATGTGAAGGTGGAAACATCATTTGACTGACGACCGAAGTCAGCTTGCAGATGCCTGGCTTTCCACAAGGAGTCGCTAGAGCGTGATGAGCCAAGGAAAACCCAGCCGGTCAAACCCTCCCCTAACCCGGACGGTGGGATCGAATCCCAGGCTGTAGTGGCGCCTCAGCACTGCGATGCCTCAGAATGCTGCGCCACTCAGGAGGCCAGAATTTTTAGAAACGTAATGTAACTTTGCAACTCTAGTTATGGGTAAAATACAATACAGGGTTGTAACTGTGACGATGATGGTGATTACCTTCTGATGAAGCCGGTTAGTAGAATACCAAAATCAAGCCAGACCAGAGAAGAGAGCAGAGGAGAGGAGAGCAGAGGAGGGACAGAGTCCAAGAGGAAGAGAGGACAAGAAATCAGAGATTACATTTACTCTGAGCCGAGGCATAGGCCTACTTTAAAAACTTTATGGTAGGATACACAACAGTAAAATTAAGTTTACCTAGTAGTAATTTACAATAAGTAAGAAATGCTTACTTTCACTTTCTTACAACAGAGCGGCGTGTAGAGAAAATCAACAGTGGTTGAAACACAGATATAGCACACATGGTACAGAGTAGAGGTCTTCACGGGCCCATAAAATAAATTAACCTGGGGCTTTCCCCCCCAGACCCAATATGCATAATTATTATAAATGTTTTATATAGAAACCCCGTTCCCAACAGACAACGAGGGTCCGTTCCAGTATAGACCTGGTCGGATGTGAGAGATTTGTGAGGGAAGCAGCAGAAAAGTCAATTTCTTTATTTACCGGAGCTGATAAAGGAAGTAGAGGAAGTAGAAAGTGGTGAAGCTGGGGTCGTGCTGCGAGATGGGAGGAAGTAGAAAGTGGTGAAGCTGGGGTCGTGCTGCGAGATGGGAGGAAGTAGAAAGTGGTGAAGCTGGGGTCGTGCTGCGAGATGGGAGGAAGTAGAAAGTGGTGAAGCTGGGGTCGTGCTGCGAGATGGGAGGAAGTAGAAAGTGGTGAAGCTGGGGTCGTGCTACGAGATGGGAGGAAGTAGAAAGTGGTGAAGCTGGGGTCGTGCTGCGAGATGGGAGGAAGTAGAAAGTGGTGAAGCTGGGGTCGTGCTGCGAGATGGGAGGAAGTAGAAAGTGGTGAAGCTGGGGTCGTGCTACGAGATGGGAGGAAGTAGAAAGTGGTGAAGCTGGGGTCGTGCTGCGAGATGGGAGGAAGTAGAAAGTGGTGAAGCTGGGGTCGTGCTGCGAGATGGGAGGAAGTAGAAAGTGGTGAAGCTGGGGTCGTGCTGCGAGAGGGAGGAAGTAGAAAGTGGTGAAGCTGGGGTCGTGCTGCGAGAGGGAGGAAGTAGAAAGTGGTGAAGCTGGGGTCGTGCTGCGAGAGGGAGGAAGTAGAAAGTGGTGAAGCTGGGGTCGTGCTGCGAGATGGGAGGAAGTAGAAAGTGGTGAAGCTGGGGTCGTGCTGCGAGATGGGAGGAAGTAGAAATTGGTGAAGCTGGGGTCGTGCTGCGAGATGGGAGGAAGTAGAAAGTGGTGAAGCTGGGGTCGTGCTGCGAGAGGGAGGAAGTAGAAAGTGGTGAAGCTGGGGTCGTGCTGCGAGAGGGAGGAAGTAGAAAGTGGTGAAGCTGGGGTCGTGCTGCGAGAGGGAGGAAGTAGAAAGTGGTGAAGCTGGGGTCGTGCTGCGAGATGGGAGGAAGTAGAAAGTGGTGAAGCTGGGGTCGTGCTGCGAGATGGGAGGAAGTAGAAAGTGGTGAAGCTGGGGTCGTGCTGTGAGATGGAGGAAGTAGAAAGTGGTGAAGCTGGGGTCGCGCTGTGTGTTTAAGCTACTGTGAGTGTGAGCAAGTGACACGAGGAACAGGGGAGGGAGGGAGAGACAGCAACAGAGTCGACTTACGCTATAGCTTCCATAGCTAGGTTATTTATCATGCAATATGATTACGTAGTACCTGTCTTGCCTGGATCAAACTGGGAGAAGCTAGTTAAGCTAACTAGCTAGCTAGGCTAATTGAGGTTGCATGTACTTTCTGGTCCTACACAGTTACAAACAACGACTTCATTCAGAATATAAAGTTGCAGTCTACCTGTTGGCTCTTGGTCGTTCTAGCCTAACTTTTAATTCCATAATTTTCATTCCATCTGCCATTGATTAGATATCTCCTAAACGTCACACGTGCCACTCTCGTGAAACGCAAGAGTAGGGTCATAAATTACACATACCCATGAGAAACAGATCCGATCCAGACCAGTGATATTATTTACAATTCTGTATCCGGACCCGCTCGGGTACCGGATCGGGTCTCGGGTACAGGTGGATGCGTGAAGACCTCTAGTACAGATGAGCTATACAGTTGAAGTCGGAAGTTTTAATACCCCAAATACATTTATTTACACTGTTTTTCACAATTCCTGACATTTAATCCTAGTAAAGATTCCCTGTCTTAGGTCAGTTAGGATCACCAATTTATTTTAAGAATGTGAAATGTCAGAATAATAGTAGAAAGAATGATTTATTTCAGCTTTAAATTTATTTAATCGCATTCCCAGTGGGTCAGAAGTTTACATACACTGAATTAGTATTTGGTAGCATTGCCTTTAAACTGCTTAACTTGGGTTGTTCTTTGGCTTGCAAGCCTCCTCCTTTTTCCTCCAAACATAACTATGGTCATTATGGCCAAACAGTTCTATTTTTGTTTCATCAGACCAGAGGACATTTCTCCAAAAAGTACGATCTTTGTCCCCATGTGCAGTTGCAAACCGTAGTCTGGCTTTTTTATGGCGGTTTTGGAGCAGTGGCTTCTTCCTTGCTGAGCGTCCTTTCAGGTTATGTTGATATGGGACTCATTTTACTGTGGATATAGATACTTTTGTACCTGTTTCCTCCAGCATCGTCACAAGGTCCTTTGCTGTTTTTCTGGGATTGATTTTCACTTTTCGCACCACAGTACGTTCATCTCTAGGAAACAGAACGAGTCTCCTTCCTGAGCGGTATGACGGCTGCGTGGTCCCATGATGTTTATACTTGTGTACTATTGTTTGTACAGATGAACGTGGTGCCTTCAGGAGTTTGGGAATTGCTCTCAAGGATGAACCAGACTTGCGGAGGTCTACAATTTGTTCTCTGAGGTCTTGGCTGATTTCTTTTGATTTTTCCATGATGTTAAGCAAAGAGGCACTGAGTTTGAAGGTAGGCCTTGAAATACATCCACAGGTACACATCCAATTGACTCAAATTATGTCAATTAGCCTATCAGAAGCTTCTAAAGTCATGACATAATTTTCTGGAATTTTCCAAGCTGTTTAAAGGCACAGTCAATTTAGTGTATGTAAACTTCTGACCCACTGGAATTGTGATACAGTGAATTATAAGTTAAATAATCTGTCTAAACAATTGTTGGAAAAATTACTTGTGCCATGCACAAATTAGATGTCCTAACCGACTTGCCCAAACTATAGTTTGTTAACAAGAAATTTGTGGAGTGGTTGAAAAACGAGTTTTAATGACTCCAACCTAAGTGTATGTAAACTTCCAACATCAACTGTACATTGGGACATGCATAAACTAACTACAATGAGTCTTTCTCAGAGAAAATGGTACAACTCCACTTTCAGGTCTTGCACTATATATACAAAAGTATGTGGACACCCCTTTAAATGAGTGTTTTCGGCTATTTCAGGCACAATCGTTGCTGACAGGTGTATAAAATTGAGCACACAGCCATGCAATCTCCACAGACAAACATTGGCAGTAGAATGGCCTTACTGAAGAGCTCAGTGACATTCCTTTCCAACAAGTCAGTTCATCAAATGTCTGCCCTGCTAGATCTGCCTCCCCGGTCAACTGTAAGTGATGTTATTGTGAAGTGGAAACGTCTAGGAGCAACAACGGCTCAGCCGCAAAGTGGTAGGCCACACAAGCTCTCAGAACGGGACCTCCGAATGCTGAAGCGCGTAAACATACCATCTGTCCTTGGTTGCAACACTCACTACCGTGTTCCAAACAGCCTCTGGAAGCAACGTCAGCACAAGAACTGTTTGTCGGGAGCTTAATGAAATGGGTTTCCATGGCCGAGCAGCCGCACACAAGCCTAAGATAACCATGTGCAATGCCAAGCTTTGGCTGGAATTGTGCAAAGCTCGCCGCCATTTGGACTCTTAAGCAGTGGAAACGCGTTCTCTGGAGTGATGTATCACGCTTCACCATCTGGCAGTCCCAACGAATGAATCTGGGTATGGCGGATGCCAGGAGAATGGTACCTGACCCAATGCAGTGCCAACTGTCAAGTTTGGTGGGGGAGGAATTAACAGGCTGTATCTGTCCTGTTTTTCATGGTTTGGGCAAGTCCCCTTAGTTCCAGTGAAGGGAAATCTTAACGCTACAGTATACAATGACATTATAGATGAATCTGTACATCCAACTTTCTAGCTACAGTTTGGGGAAGGCCCTTTCCTGTTTCAGCATGACAATGTCCCCGTGCATAAAGTGAGGTCCATACAGAAATGGTTTGTCAAGATTGGTGTGGAGGAACTGAACTGGCCTGCACAGAACCCTGACCTCAACCCCATCGAACACCTTTGGGATGAATAGGAACCAGGCCTAATCTCCCAAACATCAGTGTCCGACCTCACTAATGCTCTTGCGGCTGAATCGAAGCAAGTCCCCGCAGCAATGTTCCAACATCTTATTGGAAAGCCTTCCCAAACAAGTGGAGGCTGTTTTAGCAGCAAAGGGGGGGGGGACCAACTCCATATTAAAACGGCCACGATTTTGGAATGAGATGTTAAGACGAGTAGGTGTCCACATACTTTTGGTCATGAGGTGTATCATCGGCCCAAACTATCTACATTTCTACAGCAACCAGGAGTCTTCACAACCACGGGTCAATATAAAACGCCATATTTATTCCACACAGCAGTAGGCCATAAAAGACAGGACAGGACAAAAATATGCAATCAAGCACTTCTTTATAAAGGGTTTTTAATCCGAAAGCTTCTAAACATCCTGCTAGTTCTGCGTCTATAGATAGCTATGAGGTGATTGTATTTACAGTAAGGTGTGTAGATGCCAGGTAATTGGCATTGCTCCTGTGGAATAGTTATGAGGTAATGGTATTTCCAGTCAGATAACAGCAAAACAAAGCTGCAGGTTATCATGGCACCATCTCCAGCAGCAGGTTGTTGTTGATACCTGTCCTACGAACTCACCTGACAGAGACAGCAGGTTGTGGTTGATACATGTATCTGTCCTACGGACTCACCTGACAGAGACATCAGGTTGTGGTTGATACATGCATCTGTCCTACGGACTCACCTGACAGAGACATCAGGTTGTTGATGATACCTGTATCCGTCCTACTGACTCACCTGACAGAGACAGCAGGTTGTTGTTGATACCTGTATCTGTCCTACTGACTCACCTGACAGAGACAGCAGGTTGTTGTTGATACCTGTCCTACTGACTCACCTGACAGAGACAGCAGGTTGTGGTTGATACATGTATCTGTCCTACGGACTCACCTGACAGAGACATCAGGTTGTTGATGATACCTGTATCCGTCCTACTGACTCACCTGACAGAGACATCAGGTTGTTGTTGATGATGTAGAGCCAGGTACACTTCCTGGGGAACAGCTAGAAGGGGAACATAACACAATAAAGGACATTCAATACTCACTGTTGAAATAGAACAATTCGGCAGTAGACAGCACACTATTTCACGGATTCAGATCTACAGTAACTAAGAGGTAAAAATGAGTGTAGCCATGTTTATAGCTATATTTATTAAGGATGGGCATCTTTCTGATTCGTATCTAGCTCGATACATGGGCTCCGATACAGGAATGACACGTTTTAGTTTGAACCGTCATTTCCAAAACAGCTATGACCACAGCCAATGAATATAGCAAAACTTTGTCTTTCGCCTCCCATCTCCAAATCAAATGGTTTTGACAAGTTTTCTTTACAGAGTGATCTTCTCTTCGGCCATACAGTGTGCCTCACCAAAAGTAAATCGCTGTCCTCGTTATGAAATTATCAACTTTTAGCCTGTACAGTGGGGAGAACAAGTACTTGATACACTGCCGATTTTGCAGGCTTTCCTACTTACAAAGCATGTAGAGGTCTGTAATTTTTATCAATCGGTACACTTCAACGGTGAGAGACGGAAACAAAAATCCAGAAAAATCACATTGTATTATTTTTAAGTAATTAATTTGCATTTTATTGCATGACATAAGAATTTGATACATCAGAAAAGCAGAACTTAATATTTGGTACAGAAACCTTTGTTTGCAATTACAGAGATCATACGCTTCCTGTAGTTCTTGACCAGGTTTGCACACTGCAGCAGGGATTTTGGCCCACTCCTCAATACAGACCTTCTCCAGATCCTTCAGGTTTCGGGGCTGTCGCTGGGCAATACGGACTTTCAGCTCCCTCCAAAGATTTTCTATTGGGTGCAGGTCTGGAGAATGGCTAGACCACTCCAGGACCTTGAGATGCTTCTTACGGAGCCACTTAGTTGCCCTGGCTGTGTGTTTTGGGTCATTGTTATGCTGGAAGACCCAGCCACGACCCATCTTCAATGCTCTTACTGAGGGAAGGAGGTTGTTGCATGGCCCCATCCATCCTCCCCTCAATACGGTGCAGTCGTCCTGTCCCCTTTGCAGAAAAGCATCCCCAAAGAATGATGTTTCCACCTCCATGCTTAACGGTTGGGATGGTGTTCTTGGGGTTGTACTCATCCTGCGAGTGGAGTTTAGACCAAAAAGCCCTATTTTTGTCTCATCAGACCACATAACCTTCTCCCATTCCTCCTCTGGATCATCCAGATGGTCATTGGCAAACTTCAGACGGGCCTGGACATGCGCTGGCTTGAGCAGGGGGGACCTTGTGTGCGCTGCAGGATTTTAATCCATGACGACGTAGTGTGTTACTAATGGTTTTCTTTGAGACTGTGGTCCCAGCTTTCTTCAGGTCATTGACCAGGTCCTGCCATGTAGTTATGGGCTGATCCCTCACCTTCCTCATGATCATTAATGCCCCACGAGGTGAGATCTTGCATGGAGCCCCAGACCGAGGGTGATTGACCGTCATCTTGAACTTCTTCCATTTTCTAATAATTGAGCCAACAGTTGTCGCCTTCTCACCAAGCTGCTTGCCTATTGTCCTGTAGCCCATCCCAGCCTTGTGCAGGTCTACAATTTTATCCCTGATGTCCTAACACAGCTCTCTGGTCTTGGCCATTGTGGAGAGGTTGGAGTCTGTTTGATTGAGTGTGAGGACAGGTGTCTTTTATACAGGTAACGAGTTCAAACAGGTGCAGTTAATACAGGTAATGAGTGTAGAACAGGAGGGCTTCTTAACCTCTTAAGCCTACGGGGGCGCCATTTCATTTTTGGATAAAAAGACGTTCCCGTTTTAAGCGCAATATATCGTCACGACAAGATGCTCGACTATGCATGGAATTGGTAGCTTTGGAAAGAAGACACTCTGACGTTTCCAGAACTGCAAAGATTTTCACTGTGAGTGCCCCAGAACTCATGCTACAGGCGAAACCAAGATGTTTCTGCAACCAGGAAATGAACAGGATTTCTGAGGCACCGATTTGCATAATCTCCTTATATGGCTGTGAATGGGACAGGAATGAGCCTGCCCTTTCTATCGTTTCCCCAAGGGGTCTGGAGCATTGTGACGTATTTGCAGGCATATCATTGGAAGATTGACCATAAGAGACTACATTTTCCAAGTGTCCCGCACGGTGTCCTGCGTGGAAATTGATGCGCAAAACTCAGGTGCTGGTATTTTTCCATGGAATTCAGAGAAAAACCATGCTTCCACGAACGGCATATCAATGAAGAGATATGTGAAAAAACACCTTGGGGATTGATTCAAACAACGTTTGCCATGTTTCGGTCGATATTATGGAGTTAATTCGGAAAAAAGTTCGACGTTTTGGTGACTGAATTTTCGGTTCGTTTCGGTAGCCAAATGTGTAGTAACAAAACGGAGCGATTTGTCCTACACAAAGAATCTTTCAGGAAAAACTGGACATCTGCTATGTAACTGAGAGTCTCTTCATTGAAACATCTGAAGTTCTTCAAAGGTAAATTATTTTATTTGATTACTTTGCTGGTTTTTGTGAAAATGTTATGTGCTAAATGCTACGCTAATGCTACGCTAAATGCTACGGCAGCCATTATCACTCTTACACAAATGATTGATTTGCAATGGTTCAAAAGCATATTTTGAAAATCTGAGATGACAGTTGTTAAGAAAAGGCTAAGCTTGAGAGCAGGCATATTTATTTCATTTCATTTGCGATTTTGAGAAATCGTTAACGTTGCGTTATGGTAATGAGCCTGAGGGTGTAGTTACGCTCCCGGATACGGGATCAGTAGTTCAGAGAAGCTAAAGAAAAACTAACAGGTCTGTGAGAGCCGGAATTCTTGCTGGTTGGTAGGTGATCAAATACTTATGTCATGCAATCAAATGCAAATTAATTACTTAAAAATCATTCAATGCGATTTTCAGGATTTTTGTTTTAGATTCTGTCTCTCACAGTTGAAGTGTACCTATGATAAAAATTACAGACCTCTACATGCTTTGTAAGTAGGAAAACCTGCAAAATCGGCAGTGTATCAAATACTTGTTCTCCCCACTGTATATCTAAAAATGACCATAATTATTTACAGAGTATAGCAAACATTAGGAACACCTGCTCTTTCCATGACGTAGACTGACCAGGTGAATCCAGGTGAAAGCTATGATCCCTTATTTATGTCACTAGTTAAATCCACTTCTATCAGTGTAGATGAAGGGGAGAAGACATGTAGATGAAGGGGAGGAGACATGTAGATGAAGGGGAGGAGACATGTAGATGAAGGGGAGGAGACAGGTTAATTAAAGAATCATTTTTTAAAACAATTGTGAATGTGTGCCATTCAGAGGGTGAATGGGCAAGACAAAATATTGAACTGCCTTTGAACGGGTTACGGTAGTAGGTGCCAGGCACACCGGTCAAGAACTGCAACACAGTGGTGGAAAAAGTACAACAGTTTAAAAAAAGATCCCTTAAAGACCCCTTAAGGATCCCTTAAAGACCCCTTAAGGATCCCTTAAAGACCCCTTAAAGACCCCTTAAAGACCCCTTAAGGATCCCTTAAGGATCCCTTAAAGACCCCTTAAAGACCCCTTAAGGATCCCTTAAAGACCCCTTAAAGACCCCTTAAGGATCCCTTAATAGAAATGACTCAAATGAAAGTCACCCAGTAAAATACTACTTGAGTAAAAGTCTAAAAGTATTTGGTTTTAAATATAAGTATCAAAAGTAAATTAAATTGATAAAAATGTACTTAAGTATCAAAAGTAAAAATATAAACCATTTCAAATTCCTTATATTAAGCAAACCAGACGGTACAACTTTTTGTATATTTAAAAAATAATTATTGACAGATAGCCAGGGGCACACCAACATAGTTTACAAATGAAGCATTTGTGTTTAGTGAGTCCTTCAGATAAGAGGCAGTAGGAATGTTTTCTTGACCATTTTCGTTTCAAATGTAACGAGTACTTTTGGGTGTCAGGGAAAATGTATGGAGTAAAAAGTACATTATTTTCTTTAGGAATGTAGTGAAGTAAAAGTTAGCAAAGATATTTTGCTTAATTCTAAAGAACATCATTATAGAATTTAGTCTGAGGTATTTTAATTTAAATGTTTTATTTGCTATTTTGATTTGTAGTGAGGTACAGATACACACCACCCCCCCCCCCCCCCCAAAAAAAAAACAACTGCAGAAGTTGTAATTTAAAGTATTTTTTTTACTGAAGTACTTTCCACCACTGCTGCAACACTATAACCAAATTACACACACTACCGTAAAATACACACTACCGTAAAATACACACTACCGTAAAATACACACTACCGTAACATACCGTAAAACACACACTACCGTAACATACCGTAAAATACACACTACCGTAAAATACACACTACCGTAAAATACACACTACCGTAAAATACACACTACCGTTCAAAAGTTTGGGGTCACTTAGAAATGTCCTTGTTTTTGTTTTTTTGTCTACTAAAATAACATCAAATTGATCAGCAATACAGTGCAGACATTGTTAATGTTGTAAATGATTTCTAAGTGACCCCAAACGGTAGTGTAGGTTGTCACCCCAACTAATAAAGCCTAACATCACGCAATCAATTTTACAATTTCAAGGCTAAAAGGTGGCGTGCAGATGGTCAAGACCAGGAGGAGGCAAGTCCACCTCGCGTTGGTCAGCGCCGCAAAGCTAGGTACTGCGCGCCGTTTGACTAGGCTACTGACATCGCCCGGGGTTTTGTCCTGCACGCAAAATGATTTGTAGATCAACGACTGTCAACACCGTTACATGCAGTTAGCACACTGAAGGAGAGGACTCATCAGTTATTTCTGAAGGTATGTCATATACGAGCTAAACTTTCTTTAGTGAACCGGCGATTCCTAACGGTTTCAAAACATTTTCTGACCGACGCACGCTACATTTGGATCGGTTTTGGGAATACACTTGTATCTTAAACATTAGGAATCGGGGACCGATGCGTATCGGGTGAATCGTTCCTTCCCTAATATTTCTTAGTGCTGTGCCTACCACCGTATTAAAGACTACAGATGATAATATGTGTTATCGGTTTGTATGTTTATGTTTACAAGTTTTATTCGTGTCAAAGCGAAGTTATCCTCGACATGTTAACCTATGTGTTCCTACCTGTTCCATGGTGGCTTCATGCAGCTCATTCAGGTTGAGGGTATAGATCCCATCCTCTGTCCCAAATATAAGGTATTGGTCTGGAAAACAGTAGAAACATATTGAATTGTCTGTGACACATATTCACTCTCTCTAACACGTGTGTGTGTGTGTGTACAGTAGTTTGTGTGTGTGTGTGTACAGTAGTTTGTGTGTGCGTGAGTGTGTATGTGTGTGTACAGTAGTTTGTGTGTCCGTGTGTGTGTGTGTGTGTTACCTTTGGTATCTGGGTGTATCCACGACGTGGCACAGTTGATTTTCAGTGGACAGCCATCAAACACCTTGGAGAAACAGGCTCCCATCTAGAGTAGTGATGACACAAATATCAACAAACTGTGGATCAGAGAGAGTTCACCACCCAAAGTTGGTCTGGAAGATGGTAACCAGAGACAACATTCTGACCAGAGTGACCACAGACGACATTCTGACCAGAGTAACCACAGACGACATTCTGACCAGAGTGACCACAGACGACATTCTGACCAGAGTGACCACAGACGACATTCTGACCAGAGTAACCACAGACTGCATTCTGACCAGAGTAACCACAGACGACATTCTGACCAGAGTAACCACAGACTGCATTCTGACCACAGACTGCATTCTGACCAGAGTAACCACAGACGGCATTCTGACCAGAGTAACCACAGACGGCATTCTGACCAGAGTAACCACAGACGGCATTCTGGCCAGAGTAACCACAGACTGCATTCTGACCAGAGTAACCACAGACTGCATTCTGACCAGAGTAACCACAGACTGCATTCTGACCAGAGTAACCACAGACGACATTCTGACCATAGACGACATTCTGACCAGAGTAACCAGACGACATTCTGACCATAGACGACATTCTGACCATAGACGACATTCTGACCATAGACGACCAGCAAGCAGAGACGACCAGCCGCACAGCAAGCAGAGACGACCAGCCGCACAGCAAGCAGAGACGACCAGCCGCACAGCAAGCAGAGACGACCAGCCGCACAGCAAGCAGAGACGACCAGCCGCACAGCAAGCAGAGACGACCAGCCGCACAGCAAGCAGAGACGACCAGCCGCACAGCAAGCAGAGACGACCAGCCGCACAGCAAGCAGAGACGACCACCGCACAGCAAGCAGAGACGACCAGCCGCACAGCAAGCAGAGACGACCAGCCGCACAGCAAGCAGAGACGACCAGCTGCACAGTTGGAGTCGGTTCAGTCGAGCCACAGACTACATAAATCATCATATCAATACATCAGACATAGTTTAACCCATCCACCAGGAAGGAATGTGTTCTGCTGGGGGTACACTGGAGCTAAATAAAAAAAGATCATCAAGGACAACAACCACCCGAGCCACAGCCTGTTCCCCCCGCTATCATCCAGAAGGAGAGGTCAGTACCCGAGCCACTGCCTGTTCCCCTCGCTATCATCCAGAAGGAGAGGTCAGTACCCGAGCCACTGCCTGTTCCCCCCGCTATCATCCAGAAGGAGAGGTCAGTACCCGAGCCACTGCCTGTTCCCCCCGCTATCATCCAGAAGGAGAGGTCAGTACCCGAGCCACTGCCTGTTCCCTCCGCTATCATCCAGAAGGAGAGGTCAGTACCCGAGCCACTGCCTGTTCCCCCCGCTATCATCCAGAAGGAGAGGTCAGTACCCGAGCCACTGCCTGTTCCCCCCGCTATCATCCAGAAGGAGAGGTCAGTACCCGAGCCACTGCCTGTTCACCCCGCTATCATCCAGAAGGAGAGGTCAGTACCCGAGCCACTGCCTGTTCCCCTCGCTATCATCCAGAAGGAGAGGTCAGTACCCGAGCCACTGCCTGTTCCCTCCGCTACCATCCAGAAGGAGAGGTCAGTACCCGAGCCACTGCCTGTTCCCCCCGCTATCATCCAGAAGGAGAGGTCAGTACCCGAGCCACTGCCTGTTCACCCCGCTACCATCCAGAAGGAGAGGTCAGTACCCGAGCCACTGCCTGTTCCCCTCGCTATCATCCAGAAGGAGAGGTCAGTACAGGTGCATCAAAGCTGGGACCGAGAGACCGAAAAACAGCTTCTATCTCAATGGCCATCAGACTGTTAAACAATCACCACTAACAAATGGATCACTGGCCACTTCATTAACCCCACTTCTATAATGATGTTTACATATCTTGCGTTACTCATCCCAGATGTATCAGTCATTGCTCATCCATATATTTACATATACTTATTCCATCCCTTTACCTAGATTTGTGTGTATTAGGTAGTAGTTGTGGAATTGTTAGATATTACTGCACTGATGGAACTAGAAGCACAAGCATTTCGCTACACTCGCAATAACATCTGTTAACCACGTGTATGTGACCAATCACATCTGCTCACCACGTGACCAATCACATCTGCTCACCACGTGACCAATCACATCTGCTCACCACGTGACCAATCACATCTGCTCACCACGTGACCAATCACATCTGCTCACCACGTGACCAATCACATCTGCTCACCACGTGACCAATCACATCTGCTCACCACGTGACCAATCACATCTGCTCACCACGTGACCAATCACATCTGCTCACCACGTGACCAATCACATCTGCTCACCACGTGACCAATCACATCTGCTCACCACGTGACCAATCACATCTGCTCACCACGTGACCAATCACATCTGCTCACCACGTGACCAATCACATCTGCTCACCACGTGACCAATCACATCTGTTCACCACGTGACCAATAACATCTGCTCACCACGTGACCAATAACATCTGCTCACCACGTGACCAATAACATCTGCTAACCACGTGACCAATAACATCTGCTAACCACGTGACCAATAACATCTGCTAACCACGTGACCAATAACATCTGCTAACCACGTGACCAATAACATCTGCTAACCACGTGACCAATAACATCTGCTAACCACGTGAATGTGACAAAATACAATTTGATCTAGGGACGACACCAAGTCTGTGCTCCAAAATGGCACCCTATTCCCTATGTAGTGTTGTACTTCATAGGGTCCTGGTCAAAAGTAGTGCACTTGATAAAGGGAATAGGGGTGTCATTTGGGACACAGAGAGACTCGTCCACGTGGGTCACTCACCAGGACTTTAGGAGTGGGTGGCAGGCCGTTGATCGCTGGCTTCTGAGGAGAAACAAATGAACCACACATCAGACTGGAGGACATACGAAGAAAACAACAACTGTTGTTTTGATCCGAGCTGGTTTGCCGTTTTAAAATGGTAATCTGTTGACTTCAAGCAACCTTTTCTTGTTTTTAAGCGAGTTGTGATTAAAAACCATTGTGATTTAACTATGTTCAATACAACGGTTAGCTAGCGTGGAGGAAGTATTGAGTGTTGTGTCGGTAGGCTTAGCTAGCTACCGTTAGCCTACATTGCATATGGAGTGAGACTGGTTCATGACATTTAATGTTTTGTTGTTGTCACTCCAGTTGGCTCCCCTACGTAAGGGGCTCGTGCTCTTCGATTAAAGTTGTTGGTCACTTACGAGCATTGCGATACTACAAGTAGAATATGTAGGTTCGGCTCTACCGGGTCGGCACGCAGTAGGGTACCACTTTTATTCTAGCAAGAGGGAAGCACCTGTCAGCAGTCGGATATTCAGTGTGTTTAATGCTTTATAAACCCAACTACTGTCTCTAACCTCAGCACTGTGGGGGGACAGTCGGGCTCGGTCCCAAATGGAAACCTAGTCCCTATATATCTGTCCCAAATGGAAACCTATTCCCTATACATATCCGTCCCAAATGGAAACCTATTCCCTATACATATCCGTCCCAAATGGAAACCTATTACCTATACATATCCGTCCCAAATGGAAACCTATTACCTATACATATCCGTCCCAAATGGAAACCTATCCCCTATACATCTGTCCCAAATGGAAACATATTCCCTATATATCTGTTCCAAATGGAAACCTATTCCTTCCCTACCTGTCCCAAATGGAAACATATTCCCTATACATTAGTCCCAAATGGAAACCTATTCCCTACATACAGTGGGGCAAAAAAGTATTTAGTCAGCCACCAATTGTGCAAATTCTCCCACTTAAAAAGATGAGAGGCCTGTAATTTTCATCAGGTACACTTCAACTATGACAGACAAAATGAGAAAAAAAATCCTGAAAATCACATTGTTGGATTTTTTATGAATTTATTTGCAAATTATGGTGGAAAATAAGTATTTGGTCAATAAAAAAAAGTTTGTCAATACTTTGTTATATACCCTTTGTTGGCAATGACAGAGGTCAAACATTTTCTGTAAGTTTTCACAAGGTTTTCACACACTGTTGCTGGTATTTTTGCCCATTCCTCCATGCAGATCTCCTCTAGAGCAGTGATGTTTTGGGGCTGTTGCTGGGCAACACGGACTTTCAACTCCCTCCAAAGATTTTCTATGGGGTTGAGATCTGGAGACTGGCTAGGCCACTCCAGGACCTTGAAATGCTTCTTACGAAGCCACTCCTTCGTTGCCCGGGCGGTGTGTTTGGGATCATTGTCATGCTGAAAGATCCAGCCATGTTTCATCTTCAATGCCCTTGCTGATGGAAGGAGGTTTTCACTCAAAATCCCACGATACATGGCCCCATTCATTCTTTCCTTTACACGGATCAGTCGTCCTGGTCCCTTTGCAGAAAAACAGCCCCAAAGCATGATGTTTCCACCCCCATGCTTCACAGTAGGTATGGTGTTCTTTGGATGCAACTCACTTGTCCTCCAAACACAAGGAGTTGAATTTTTACCAAAAAGTTATATTTTGGTTTCATCTGACCATATGACGTTCTCCTTATCTTCTTCTGGATCATTCAAATGCTCTCTAGCAAACTCCAGACGGGCCTGGACATGTACTGGCTTAAGCAGGGGGACACGTCTGGCACGGCAGGATTTGAGTCCCTGGCGGCGTAGTGTTACTGATGGTAGGCTTTGTTACTTTGGTCCCAGCTCTCTGCAGGTCATTCACTAGGTCCCCCCGTGTGGTACTGGGATTTTTGCTCACCGTTCTTGTGATCATTTTGACCCCACGGGGTGACTCTTGCGTGGAGCCCCAGATCAAGGGACATTATCAGTTGTATATATGTATGTCTTCCATTTCCTAATAATTGTTCCCACAGTTGATTTCTTCAAACCAAGCTGCTTACCTATTGCAGATTCAGTCTTCCCAGCCTGGTGCAGGTCTACAATTTTGTTTCTGGTGTCCTTTGACAGCTCTTTGGTCTTGGCCATAGTGGAGTTTGGAGTGTGACTGTTTGAGGTTGTGGACAGGTGGCTTTTATACTGATAACAAGTTCAAACAGGTGCCATTAATACAGGTAACGAGTGGAGGACATAGATAGGAGCCTCTTAAAGAAGAAGTTACAGGTCTGTGAGAGCCAGAAATCTTGCTTGTTTGTAGGTGACCAAATACTTATTTTCCACCATAATTTGCAAATAAATTCATAAAAAAATCCTACAATGTGAATTGAGATTTCTTTTCTCATTTTGTCTGTTATAGTTAAAGTCTACCTATGATGAAAATTACAGGCCTCTCTCATCTTTTTAAGTGGGAGAACTTGCACAATTGATGGCTGACTAAATACTTTTTTTAGCCCCACTGTATGTTACCTGACATTATATGACTGACATATTTCGATTGCTCTGCCATATACAATCACATAGATAAAAAGCCTCACAGGGTAGTCTTTCTTCTCCTTCCTCTGTGGTCGGCTGGGAGGAGTCTTGGGACTGTCCCCATTCACACCTCCATCAGAGTCTTCAAGTTCTGGGGACAGAGACAAGTTACATTTGATATTTCAGTAATTTAGGGGTTCCGCAGGGCTACTGCTGGGGGTTACATTTGATATTTCAGTAATTTAGGGGTTCCGCAGAGCTACTGCTGGGGGTTACATTTGATATTTCAGTAATTTAGGGGTTCCGCAGAGCTACTGCTGGGGGTGAGTGGCAAGAGATAAAAAATAAATGCATTCGGTATTCCGACCCTTTGACCTTTTCCACATTTTGTTATGTTGCAGCCTTATTCTTAAATGGATGAATTATAATACTTTTTTTTTTAAATTGATCAATCTATACACAAAACCTATTTTTCTGCAAATGTATTAAAAATAAAACGGATCACATTTACTATTCAGACCCTTTACTCAGTACTTTGTTGAAGAACCTTTGGCAGCGATTACAGCCTAGAGTCTTCTTGGGTATGAGGCTACAAGCTTGGCACACCTGTATTTGGAGAGTTTCTCCCATTCTTCTCTGCATATCCTCTCAAGCTCTAAGGTTGATGGGGAGCATGGCTACCCAACTATTTTCAGGTCTCTCCAGAGCTGTTCAATTGGGTTCAAGTCCGGGCTCTGGCTGGGCCACTCAAGGACATTGAGACTTGACCCGAAGCCACTCCTGCGTTGTCTTGGCTGTGTGCTTAGGGTTGTTGTCCTGTTGGAAGGGGAACCTTCACCCCAGTCTGAGGTCCTGACTGCTCTGGAGCAGGTTTTCATCAAAGATCTCTCTGTACTTTGCTCTGTTCATCTTTCCCTCAGCCCTGACTAGTCTCAGTCCCTGCCACTGAAAAACAACCCCACAGCATGATGCTGCCACCACCATGCTTCACCGTACAAATTGTGCCAGCATTCCTCGAGGTGTGACGCTTAGCATTCAGGCCAAAGAGTTCAATCTTGGTTTCGTCAGACCAGAGAATCTTGTTGCTCATGGTCAGTCTTTGTGTGCCTTTTGGGAAAATACAAGTGGGCTGTCATGTGCCTTTTACTGAGGAGTGGCTTCCGTCTGGCCACTCCCATAAAGGCCTGATTGGTGGAGTGCTGCAGAGATAGTTGTCCTTCTGGAAGGTTCTCCCATCTCCACAGAGGAACTCTGGAGCTCTGTCAGAGTGACCACTGGTCACCTCCCTGACCAAGGCCCTTCTCCCCCGATTGCTCAGTTTGGCCAGGCAGCCAGCTCAAGGAAGAGTCTTGGTGGTTCCAAACTTCTTCCATTGAAGAATGATGGAGGCCACTGTGTTCTTGGGAACTTTCAATGTTGCAAAACGTTTTTGGTACCCTTCCCCAGATCTGTCCCTTGACGAAATCCTGTCTCGGAGCTCTATGGACAATTCCTTTGACCTCACGGCTTCATTTTTGCTCTGACATGCACTGTCAACTGTGTGACCTTATATAGACAGGTGTGTGCATTCCAAATCATGTGTAATAAATTGAATTTACCACAGGTGGACGCCAATCAAGTTGTGGAAACATCTCAAGGATGATCAATGGAAACAGGAACCGCTTGAGCTCAATTTGAGTCTCATCGCAAAGGGTCGGAATACTTATGTAAATTAAAAAAATATATATTTCTGTTTTTGTATACATTTGCAAAAATATCTAAAAACCTCTGTCATTATGGGGTATTGTGTTTATATTAATTCATTAATCTAATTTTAGAATAAGGTAAGAAAATATGGAAAAAGGCGTCCGAATGTAAAAAAAGGCGTCCGAATGTAATTTTAAAAAACAAACAAAACCAATTGTACATTTTACAAGTTCTTGTATTTAAAAAAAAAGTTTAACAGAAATGCACTGTAATTTAAGCTTTAAAACGGCAACATTTTCTTTGCCTCGTGGCAAAATGTGTACAATTAGCAGGATATTAGCTTTAAAACTAACAAAACACCTCTTCCACATGAGAAAAATGTGTAAAATTGCAGGAAATTAGCTTGAAAACTGAAATTCTCTCTCGCCCCGATGCAAATAGTTGGGCTTTTGTTTTCATCTCACTCAAGTTAAGGGGGCCCCCTGATGAATTTGCTACCACAAAAGGGATCTCCCTGGCCCCAAATATTTGCATATCAGCATCATTGCAAGCAGGGGGAAGTGGAGGGTTATATCTAGTCTCTGAGGGGTTATACACTACCAAAAGTATGAGGACACCTGCTCGTCAAACATCTCATTCCTAAATCATGGGCATTAATATGGAGTTGGTCCCCCCCCTTTGCTATAACAGCCTCCACTCTTCAAAGAAAGCTTTTCACTAGATGTTTGAACATTGCTGCAGGGGACTTGCTTCTATTCCGCCATGAGAGTTAGTGAGGTCGGGCACTGATGTTGGGCGATTAGGCCTTGCTTGCAGTCGGCGTTCCAATTCATCCCCAAGGTGTTCGTTGGGGGTTGAGGTCAGGGCTGTGTGCAGGCCAGTCAAGTTCTTCCACACCGATCTCGACAAACCATTTCTGTATGAACCTCGCTTTGTGCACGGGGGCATTGTCATGCTAAAACAGGAAAGGGCCTTCCCCAAACGGTTGCCACCAAGATACCAAGATGGAAGCACAGAATTCTCTAAGATTTCCCTTCACTGGAACTAAGGGCCTAGCCCGAACCATGAAAAACAGCCCCAGACCATTATTCCTCCTCCACCAACCTTTACAGTTGGCACTGCTATGGTGCAGGTAGTGTTCTCCTTGGCATCCACCAAACCCAGATTTGTCCGTGGGACTGCCCAGATGTTGAAGTGTGGTTCATCACTCCAGAGAACACGTTTCCACTGCTCCAGAATCCAATGGCGGCGAGCTTTACACCACTCCAGCCGACGCTTGGCATTGCACATGGTGATCTTAGGCTTGTGTGAGGCTACTCGGCCATGGAAACCCATTTCATGAAGCTCCTGAAGAACAGTTATTGTGCCGACGTTGCTTCCAGAGGCAGTTTGGAACTCGATAGTGAGTGTTGCAACCCAGGACAGACTATTTCTTTTTTTTACACGCAAAGCGCTTCAGCACTCGGCCGTCCCGTTCTGTGAGCTTGGGTGTCCTACATACTTTAGTATATATAGTGTATCTAGCATATAGGATTTTCTTTGAGGGTATTGAACCACTATAGTGAATACAACTACACACACCGGACTGTTTATTAGGTACCTCCTACACAACAATGGATCGCTCCTACAGACAGTGAGTCACGTGACCGTGGCAGGAAGACAGTAACTGAATGCATTGATACCTGTTTGATTGAATGTTAGAATGGGGGAAAACGAGTAACCTAAGAGACTGAGCATGGTGTGATCATCGCCCGTGCCAGGCGTATCCAGTATACCAGAAACGGCCGCCCTCCTGGGCTTTAGACCCACGACGGTATCTAGAGTTTTTAACCACAGACGGAGCGACAAACCAACAAACAAATCCCGGTTCCTCTTGCGTCATTCGGTGTCAACGGTACAGGCTGGTGGCTGTTGTGTGGGGGAAATGTTGTCCTGGCAAAGCGGGGTCCAACCCAGACACTAGATTAGGTGTACCTAATAAACGGTCCAGTGAATGCATCTACAGTACACCCCGGACACTAGATTAGGTATACCTAATAAACGGTCCAGTGAATGCATCTACAGTACACCCCGGACACTAGATTAGGTATACCTAATAAACGGTCCAGTGAATGCATCTACAGTACACCCCGGACACTAAATTAGGCGTACCTAATAAACGGTCCCAGTGAATGCATCTACAGTACACCCCGGAGACTAGATTAGGCGTACCTAATAAACGGTCCAGTGAATGCATCTACAGTACACCCCGGACACTAGATTAGGTATACCTAATAAACGGTCCAGTGAATGCATCTACAGTACACCCACAAACACAGATGCAACTTCTTACCTTTGGATATGTTTGAATTACTGACGAAAACGTTGTTTGAATAACTGATAGCTTGGAAGAGAAGAGATTTAGTTTTTTCTCATTTAGAGAGAGTACGCTAACCTTAAATCAATTTAACCCTTAGACGTATATGGGAATTGATCTAGTGGAATAGGGCTAAATATACATGTTTATCTTACAGAAGAAATAATGAAATGCAAGTTTTCAATTAAAAGAAAACAGGTTGGAGATTATGGGGAAAGTATTTGATTTGGATTTTACAGAACATTTACAGGACATTTACAGGACATTTACAGTAAATTGACGCATTAATTGATAATTAAATCTGAAAACACTCTGGATACAGTCGGTAACTTGAGAGACTATTCATGGTAAATTTGGGGTAGGTGCAACAGAAGACAAACTAAAGACAAGTGAGAGGACTAACTGACTGTCTCCAAGTGACCACACACACACACACACACACACCTCTCCAAAAGTGTGGACAGTTGCTGCATATAATTTCAATACATTTTTATGACTTCAACTATTTTAAGCTCTCCAAAAAGCTGAGCTTTTGAGAAATGACAGGCAAGCAGACTTGTAGTTGTTTTGAACATAGCCTTGCATCCCTGCCAACAGTTACTGTTGTTGTTTACGCATTCCAAACTCTGCCCATTATAAATCACAATCTGGGTCTGGAGGGCATCATTTCAAAGCTAAGTTACAAAAAACTCTGATCTTACAGTGTTAGGCGTTAATTAGGTCAATTCAGAGAAACGTAAACTTAATTCAGGTGTGTAGAATAGAGCCAGGAGTGAATTGGGATGCTAGTACAACAAAAATGCGCCCTTTTCAACCAGTATAGGGGTACGGGTGTAAAGATGTGTGTGTGTGTGTTTTAACTCACCAGGGTCCGAGGCTGTGGACAGTATACCAGGACTACTAACGCTGGCTGACAGGTAGTCAGGAGAGGGGTGCTCCACCTTACAATTAGAATTACCTTCATTAACTCAAGGTGGGGAAATGTGTTTAGCATTTTAGGCTTCACAACATCGTTGAAAACACAGAATATCACATAGAGTACAGTGCATTCGGAAAGTATTCAGACCCCTTGACTTATTCCACATTTTGTTACTTTACAGCCTGAATTCTAAAAATTGATTAAATACCCAAAAAATCCTCAATCAACACACAATACCCCATAACGAAATGTTTCTATTTTATTTTAGCAAATGTATTACAAATAAAAACCAGAAATAGCTTATTTACATTCAGATCATTTGCTATGAGACTCAATTGAGCTCAGGTGCATCCTGTTTCAATTGATCATCCTTGAGATGTTTCTACAACTTGATTGGAGTCCACCTGTGGTAAATTAAATTGATTGGACATGCTTTGGAAAGGCATATAAGGTCCCACAGTTGACAGTGTATGCCAGAGCAAATACCAAGCCATGAGGTCGAAGGAATTATCCATAGAGCTCCGAGACAGGATTGTGCCGAGACACTGATCTGGAGAAAGGTACCAAAACATTTCTGCAGCATTGAAGGTTCTCAGGAACACAGTGGCCTCCATTATTCATTAAAAGGAAGAAGTTTGGAACCACCAATACTTTTTTTCCTAAAGATGGCCGCCCGGCAAACTGAGCAATCGGGGGAGAAGGGCCTTGGTCAGGGAGGTGACCAAGAACACGATGGTCACTCTGACAGAGCTCCAGAGTTCCTCTGTGGAGATGGTTGTCCTTCTGGAAGGTTGTCCCACCTCCGCAGCAAATCACCAATCACCAAGCACTTATGGTAGAGTGTCCAGACGGGAGCCACTCCTCAGTAAAAAGACATGGCAGCCTGCTTGGAGTTTGCCAAAAGGCACCTAAAGATTCTCTGGTCTGATGAAACCAAGATTGAACTCTTTGGCCTGAATGCCAAGCATCACGTACGGAGGAAACCTGGTACCATCCCTACCCTGAAGCATGTTGGTGGTGGCAGCATTATGCTGTGAGGATGTTTTTCCAGTGGCAGGGACTGGGAGACTAGTCAGGATTGAGGGAAAGATGAATGGAGCAAAGTACAGAGAGCAAATGAAAACCTTCTCCAGAGCACTTAGCACCTCAGACTGGGGCGAAAATTCACCTTCCAACACACAACGACCCTAAGCACACAGCCAAGACAACGCAGGAGTGGCTTCGGGACAAGTCTCTGGAGAGACCAGAAAGTAGCTGTGCAGCAACACTCCCCATCCAACCTGAGGGGATCTGCAGAGAAGAATAAGGGAAATACTCCCCAAATACAGGTGTCCCAAGCTTGTAGCGTCAAACCCAAGAAGACTCGAGGCTATAAATCGCTGACAAAAGTGCTTCAACAAAGTACTGAGTAAAGTGTCTGAATACTTATGGAAATATGTTTCTACATTTTTATACATTTGCAAAAAAAAAATCTAACTATTTGCTTTGTCATTATGGAGTATTGTGATGTCATTATGGGGTATTGTGATGTCATTATGGGGTATTGTGATGTCATTATGGGGTATTGTGATGTCATTATGGGGTATTGTGATGTCATTATGGGGTATTGTGTGTAGATTGATGAGGGGGGGGAACAAATCAATTTTTAGAATAAGTCTAAATAATAACGTAACAAAATGAAGGGGCCTGAATACTTTCCAAATGCACTGTACCGTCAACCGTTGTAATAGAAAAAGACATCAAACATAAACACATACCTTGTTGCCCTGCTCTGGGGTGCTCAGTCTCCGGGGGCCCAGGCCTGGGCTGCTCTCGGAGCCCGGGAACCTCCTCACCGTCAGACACCGCTCATCAGTCAGACCTAGCTCATCTGACAAACTGTTCAGTTGAGGCTGAGGAGGAGAGATGAGGGAGAGAGGAAGGCGGGAGAGGGAGAATAGAGGAAGTAGTATGTGATGAAACCCCAGTATATATTGAAACCCCAGTATATATTGAAACCCCAGTATATATTGAAACCCCAGTATATATTGAAACCCCAGTATATATTGAAACCCCAGTATATATTGAAACCCCAGTATATATTGAAACCCCAGTATATGATGAAACCCCAGTATATATTGAAACCCCAGTATATGATGAAACCCCAGTATATATAGAAACCCCAGTATATATAGAAACCCCAGTATATATAGAAACCCCAGTATATATAGAAACCCCAGTACATATAGAAACCCCAGTACATATAGAAACCCCAGTACATATAGAAACCCCAGTACATATAGAAACCCCAGTACATATAGAAACCCCAGTACATATAGAAACCCCAGTACATATTTAGTTAGTTTTATAGTTTTTCGGATGACTGCCTTGCCTGGTTCACCAATTACTTTGCAGACAGAGTTCAGTGTGTCAAATCGGGGGGCATGCTGTCCGGTCCTCTGGCAGTCTCTATGGGGGTGCCACAGGGTTCAATTCTCGGGCCGACTCTTTTCTCTGTGTATATCAATGATGTTGCTCTTGCTGCGGGCGATTCCCTGATCCACCTCTACGCAGACGACACCATTCTATATACTTTCGGCCCGTCTTTGGACACTGTGCTATCTAACCTCCAAACAAGCTTCAATGCCATACAACACTCCTTCCGTGGCCTCCAACTGCTCTTAAACGCTAGTAAAACCAAATGCATGCTTTTCAACCGGTCGCTGCCTGCACCTGCATGCCCGACTAGCATCACCACCCTGGATGGTTCCGACCTAGAATATGTGGACGTCTATAAGTACCTAGGTGTCTGGCTAGACTGCAAACTCTCCTTCCAGACTCATATCAAACATCTCCAATCGAAAATCAAATCAAGAGTCGGCTTTCTATTCCGCAACAAAGCCTCCTTCACTCAAGCCGCCAAGCTTACCCTAGTAAAACTGACTATCCTACCGATCCTCGACTTCGGCGATGTCATCTACAAAATGGCTTCCAACACTCTACTCAGCAAACTGGATGCAGTCTATCACAGTGCCATCCGTTTTGTCACTAAAGCACCTTATACTACCCACCACTGCGACTTGTATGCTCTAGTCGGCTGGCCCTCGCTACATATTCGTCGCCAGACCCACTGGCTCCAGGTCATCTACAAGTCTATGCTAGGTAAAGCTCCGCCTTATCTCAGCTCACTGGTCACGATGGCAACACCCATCCGTAGCACGCGCTCCAGCAGGTGTATCTCACTGATCATCCCTAAAGCCAACACCTCATTTGGCCGCCTTTCGTTCCAGTACTCTGCTGCCTGTGACTGGAACGAATTGCAAAAATCGCTGAAGTTGGAGACTTTTATCTCCCTCACCAACTTCAAACATCAGCTATCTGAGCAGCTAACCGATCGCTGCAGCTGTACATAGTCTATTGGTAAATAGCCCACCCTTTTCACCTACCTCATCCCCATACTGTTTTTATTTATTTACTTTTCTGCTCTTCTGCACACCAATATCTCTACCTGTACATGACCATCTGATCTTTTATCACTCCAGTGTTAATCTGCAAAATTGTAATTATTTGCCTACCTCCTCATGCCTTTTGCACACATTGTATATAGACCCCCCCTTCGTTTTCTACTGTGTTATTGACTTGTTAATTGTTTACTCCATGTGTAACTCTTTGTTGTATGCTCACACTGCTATGCTTTATCTTGGCCAGGTCGCAGTTGCAAATGAGAACTTGTTCTCAACTAGCCTACCTGGTTAAATAAAGGTGTTCTCAACTAGCCTACCTGGTTAAATAAAGGTGTTCTCAACTAGCCTACCTGGTTAAATAAAGGTGTTCTCAACTAGCCTACCTGGTTAAATAAAGGTGTTCTCAACTAGCCTACCTGGTTAAATAAAGGTGTTCTCAACTAGCCTACCTGGTTAAATAAAGGTGTTCTCAACTAGCCTACCTGGTTAAATAAAGGTGTTCTCAACTAGCCTACCTGGTTAAATAAAGGTGATCTCAACTAGCCTACCTGGTTAAATAAAGGTGAAATAAATAAATAAAAAATAAAAATATAGAAACCCCAGTACATGTTGAAACCCCAGTACATGTTGAAACCCCAGTACATGTTGAAACCCCAGTACATGTTGAAACCCCAGTACATGTTGAAACCCCAGTACATGTTGAAACCCCAGTACATGTTGAAACCCCAGTACATGTTGAAACCCCAGTACATGTTGAAACCCCAGTACATGTTGAAACCCCAGTACATGTTGAAACCCCAGTACATGTTGAAACCCCAGTACATGTTGAAACCCCAGTACATGTTGAAACCCCAGTACATGTTGAAACCCCAGTACATGTTGAAACCCCAGTATATGTTGAAACCCCAGTATATGTTGAAACCCCAGTATGTATTGAAACCCCAGTATGTATTGAAACCCCAGTATGTATTGAAACCCCAGTATGTATTGAAACCCCAGTATGTATTGAAACCCCAGTATATGTTGAAACCCCAGTATATGTTGAAACCCCAGTATGAAACCCCAGTATGAAACCCCAGTATATGTTGAAACCCCAGTATGAAACCCCAGTATGAAACCCCAGTATGAAACCCCAGTATGAAACCCCAGTATGAAACCCCAGTATATATTGAAACCCCAGTATATAATTGAAACCCCAGTATATAATTGAAACCCCAGTATATAATTGAAACCCCAGTATATATTGAAACCCCAGTATATATTGAAACCCCAGTATGTGATGAAACCCCAGTATATATTGAAACCCCAGTATATGCAGTGAATAAGGATTTACCTTTGGTGGTAGAGGTGGTGGGATTCCATGCTTCAGGGTCGACCTAGAATTGGAGAAGACCAGACAGTCAGGCAGGGTGGGGGTGTGTGTGTGTGTGTGTGTGTGTGTGTGTGTATCAGCACTTACAGCTCCACGTCTTCAAAGGCGTCCTCCAGATGGGCCATATGTCCCCTGGGGGAAGACAGAGAGAATGACAGATCAGAGGGAGGAGAAGAGAACAGGGAGGTCAGAGAGGGGAGGAACAGGGAGGTCAGAGAGGGGAGGAACAGGGAGGTCAGAGAGGGGAAGAACAGGGAGGTCAGAGAGGGGAGGAACAGGGAGGTCAGAGAGGGGAGGAACAGGGAGGTCAGAGAGGGGAGGAACAGGGAGATCAGGGCTGGGAGGAACAGGGAGATCAGGGCTGGGAGGAACAGGGAGGTCAGAGAGGGGAGGAACAGGGAGGTCAGAGAGGGGAGGAACAGGGAGGTCAGAGAGGGGAGGAACAGGGAGATCAGGGCTGGGAGGAACAGGGAGGTCAGGGCTGGGAGGAACAGGGAGGTCAGAGAGGGGAGGAACAGGGAGGTCAGGGCTGGGAGGAACAGGGAGGTCAGAGAGGGGAGGAACAGGGAGGTCAGGGCTGGGAGGAACAGGGAGGTCAGAGAGGGGAGGAACAGGGAGGTCAGAGAGAGGAGGAACAGGGAGGTCAGGGCTGGGGGGGGGGGGGGGGGGGGGGGGGTGTAATGTTACCACCAGGGTTGTGGTCAATTCCATTTAAATTCCAGTCAATTCAGCAAGTAAACCACATTCCAAATCTACAAGCATTGAAGAGAATTGGGATGTCAGTTTACTTCCTGAACTGACCGGAATTGATCCCAACCCTGGTTTCCATGATGATGTTTATGAAGTAAATGACTCGTTCCTCAGAGAGAATAGGAGCCTGGGGCCTTATTTATACATGTTGCGCATGTAAAAAATATATACCCCAAAACATGGGCACGCCTGTTCACAGAAAAGTTGGCATTTATAAAAATGTAACTTGACGTGAGAATGTGCTTAGCTTTCCTCAAACTTTAGACCATGCATATACGCACAGTTTGTAGTGGTTGAAGTATTGCAGCAGAAAGTAGACTAGTATTTTATGCAATTAGGTATATGACAAGCTAATTCATAAGAAACAAAACAGGTAAATATAAACAAGATGCAATCATTTTTTCCACCTTTATTTTGACAGGGAAGGACGCTGAGGCCTTTATTTTGACAGGGAAGGACGCTGAGGCCAGGGCCTCTTTACAATTTGTCATTAGTGATTATATATATATTATTAAATCTTTGCATTCTAAACTAGTTAGATATAGGCATCTATTTCCCATTTCATTTCCATGATCATTGCAGAATAAATTATTCATCTCTTCGGATAGTAATGGTTTCATACTTGTATAGTAGCCTGTATAGTAGCCTGTATAGTAGCCTGTATAGTAGCCTGTATAGTAGCCTCTAGTAGCCTGTATAGTAGCCTCTAGTAGCCTGTATAGTAGCCTCTAGTAGCCTGTATAGTAGCCTCTAGTAGCCTGTATAGTAGCCTCTAGTAGCCTGTATAGTAGCCTATAGTAGCCTGTCTAGTAGCCTGTCTAGTAGCCTGTCTAGTAGCCTGTCTAGTAGCCTGTCTAGTAGCCTGTCTAGTAGCCTGTCTAGTAGCCTGTCTAGTAGCCTGTCTAGTAGCCTCTAGTAGCCTCTAGTAGCCTCTAGTAGCCTCTAGTAGCCTCTAGTAGCCTCTAGTAGCCTCTAGTAGCCTCTAGTAGCCTCTAGTAGCCTCTAGGTATAGAACGTGCCATTGCTCATTTAATTGGACCCACTTTACAGTAGTAAATAGATAAAACTACTTCAAGTGTTTTTGCTTTATGCGAACGTCTCAAGTAAACAATATTTAATTTAGAAATATAATACATATTTTCACAACGATTGCAGAATAAATACCTCATTTTCTGGCCATGATGCATTCATATTTCCAAAGAAGCGTTAGCCTCTTTGGAGGAACCGGTTGGTTCTAAGTGTGTAGGCTACCACTGTAACTAGTTTACATCCTGTTGGTTCTAAGTGTGTAGGCTACCACTAACTACTTTACATTCTGTTGGTTCTAAGTGTGTAGGCTACCACTGTAACTAGTTTACATTCTGTTGGTTCTAAGTGTGTAGGCTACCACTAACTAGTTTTGCATTCTGTTGGTTCTAAGTGTGTAGGCTACCACTGTAACTAGTTTACATTCTGTTGGTTCTAAGTGTGCAGGCTACCACTGTAACTAGATTACATTCTGTTGGTTCTAAGTGTGTAGGCTACCACTGTAACTAGTTGACATTCTGTTGGTTCTAAGTGTGTAGGCTACCACTGTAACTAGTTGACATTCTGTTGGTTCTAAGTGTGTAGGCTACCACTGTAACTAGTTTTACATATTGGTTCTACGTGTGTAGGCTACCACTGTAACTAGTTTTACATATTGGTTCTAAGTGTGTAGGCTACCACTGTAACTAGTTTTACATATTGGTTCTAAGTGTGTAGGCTACCACTGTAACTAGTTTACATCCTGTTGGTTCTAAGTGTGTAGGCTACCACTGTAACTAGTTTACTTCCTGTTGGTTCTAAGTGTGTAGGCTACCACTGTAACTAGTTTACTTCCTGTTGGTTCTAAGTGTGTAGGCTACCACTGTAACTAGTTTACATTCTGTTGGTTCTAAGTGTGTAGGCTACCACTAACTAGTTTTGCATTCTGTTGGTTCTAAGTGAGTAGGCTACCACTGTAACTAGTTTACATTCTGTTGGTTCTAAGTGTGCAGGCTACCACTGTAACTAGATTACATTCTGTTGGTTCTAAGTGTGTAGGCTACCACTGTAACTAGTTGACATTCTGTTGGTTCTAAGTGTGTAGGCTACCACTGTAACTAGTTGACATTCTGTTGGTTCTAAGTGTGTAGGCTACCACTGTAACTAGTTTTACATATTGGTTCTAAGTGTGTAGGCTACCACTGTAACTAGTTTTACATATTGGTTCTAAGTGTGTAGGCTACCACTGTAACTAGTTTTACATATTGGTTCTAAGTGTGTAGGCTACCACTGTAACTAGTTTACATTCTGTTGGTTCTAAGTGTGTAGGCTACCACTATAACTAGTTTTACATATTGGTTCTAAGTGTGTAGGCTACCACTGTAACTAGTTTAACATTCTGTTGAGTAGACAGACAAGACAATGTTTCAGAACTCGCGGGCGGTGCAGCATATTTATATTGGTGAAAAAGTTACCAAAAACATTGTTGAATTGAAACGATTGGGTTTACAGGTCCACAACAGCCTGGTGGGTTTTCCAGCTACATTAGAGCACGGCAGGGCATCAGGATGGGTATGAACGGAGCAGGGTGGCACGGAGCAGCGTGGCACGGAGCAGGGTGGCACACAGCCGGGCCGCAGCACAGCAGCTGCCTTTAACCCCATCGGCCAGACTGCCATCACAACAGCGAGTGGAGTGGGTCAATGGCATCCTACCACAGGACACTCAAGTTGCCTCCCCCATGAGCACCCTTTTCCCTATATAGTGCACTACGTTTGACAGGGGCCTATTGGGTTCATATTGACTCTGGTCAAAAGTAGGGCACTAAATAGGGAATAGAGTGCCATTGAGGAAAACATACACAGGGTGTTGTTAGTGTTACCGTTGGAACAACTCGTCCTCAACGCTTTTCAGAAGGCTCCTTCGGATGGACAGGCGAAGAAGAGAGCAACAGAGAGGAAGGACAGGAGAAGAAGAGAGCAACAGAGAGGAAGGACAGGAGAAGAAGAGAGCAACAGAGAGGAAGGAAGGACAGGAGAAGAAGAGAGCAACAGAGAGGAAGGACAGGAGAAGAAGAGAGCAACAGAGAGGAAGGAAGGACAGGAGAAGAAGAGAGCAACAGAGAGGAAGGACAGGAGAAGAAGAGAGCAACGGAGAGGAAGGAAGGAGAAGAAGAGAGCAACGGAGAGGAAGGAAGGAGAAGAAGAGAGCAACGGAGAGGAAGGAAGGAGAAGAAGAGAGCAACGGAGAGGAAGGAAGGAGAAGAAGAGAGCAACAGAGAGGAAGGAAGGAGAAGAAGAGAGCAACAGAGAGGAAGGAAGGAGAAGAGAGCAACAGAGAGGAAGGAAGGAGAAGAAGAGAGCAACAGAGAGGAAGGAAGGAGAAGAAGAGAGCAACAGAGAGGAAGGACAGGAGAAGAAGAGAGCAACGGAGAGGAAGGACAGGAGAAGAAGAGAGCAACGGAGAGGAAGGACAGGAGAAGAAGAGAGAAACGGAGAGGAAGGACAGGAGAAGAAGAGAGAAACGGAGAGGAAGGACAGGAGAAGAAGAGAGAAACGGAGAGGAAGGACAGGAGAAGAAGAGAGCAACGGAGAGGAAGGACAGGAGAAGAAGAGAGCAACGGAGAGGAAGGAAGGAGAAGAAGAAAACAAAAAGAAAACAAAAAGGACAGTCAAAGCACGTGGACGGAAAAGAAACTTCACAACTTGGTACAAACACGCCAGACTACAGGGAGACAGGTGGGCGTGTAGGGTCAAAGGTCATGCTTTGAGAAGAGAACAGGGTAGCTAGCTCCACACAAACTAAGGTGAAATGGAAACATGTCAGTCCAGGGGTGTCAAAATTAATTCCCATGAAGTTATCTAGTGTTTATTTAGTAATTTATTTTCTATTTTGGATCCAATTAAGATCTAGACAACAAGGTGAGGGGACTGATCAGTGACCTGTGCCTGTAGTCATAAAGCGTCTCAGTGTAGGAGTGCTGAGGTAGGATCAGGTCCCTCGCTGTCCATATAACCTCTTTATGATCTAGGATCAGGTCCCTCGCTGTCCATATAACCTCATTCACTATGATCTAGGATCAGGTCCCACGCTGTCCATATAACCTCATTATGATCTAGGATCAGGTCCCTCGCTGTCCATATAACCTCATTCACTATGATCTAGGATCTTGTCCCACGCTGTCCATATAACCTCATTCATTATGATCTAGGATCAGGTCCCTCGCTGTCCATATAACCTCATCCATTATGATCTAGGATCAGGTCCCTCGCTGTCCATATAACCTCATCCATTATGATCTAGGATCAGGTCCCTCGCTGTCCATATAACCTCATCCATTATGATCTAGGATCAGGTTCCTCGCTGTCCATATAACCTCATCCATTATGATCTAGGATCAGGTTCCTCGCTGTCCATATAACCTCATCCATTATGATCTAGGATCAGGTCCCACGCTGTCCATATAACCTCATTCATTATGATCTAAAGGGGAAAACTGGTCCTAGATGAGCACTCTTACTGTAAGAAGCTTTATGGGTACAGTCCCTTATCAAATCAAATACGAGGAAGAAGTAAAAACATGCAGCCCCCCCTTGACCCTCCGTGGAATGATCCCTGTAGTGTGGGCTAGTCTCACAGCCAGGTGAAGCAGGGAGGTTTCACAAAATTATTCACACGACAAAACTCAGTAAAAGCTCAAAACCTACTTAACACCTATAAAAAGACAAAACGGAAAAATAGAACGCTTGAGCAGAGTAGATGATTTACAGATGTATTGATTACTAAAAGGTATTGATTACTAAAGGGTATTGATTACTAAAGGGTATTGATTACTAAACGGTATTGTTTACTAATGCCAGGGCTCTCGTGCTGTCCTGTGTACCCATGGTCTAATGGAGAGGAACCATCCCACTCTCTTAAAAATGGTTGGGTGCGTAGAACCAGCCAAAAATGTCCACATAAAAAAATATATACATATTACCTCTTGTTTTGGTTTATCTAGCTTTATTTGACATATTTTTAAGTGTGGCGGGAGACGTTCCATTTTGTCTTAACCATGGTGTTATTCAGCAGTCGCATGGCAGACTCACATTGGACCAGACGAGACAGGAGACAGCCCCAGCCAGCTAAAAACAGAAGCGTTCCCATGACGATGGTTACCACGGGGTTCTTACCTGGTCGTGATGCCTCCCTCTGCGAATGGGCTCCAGGGGGAGGGGAAGTCGCTCTGTTTAGTCACATCCTGGAAAGACCACGGCAATAACAAACAAAGACAGTTAGTTCCTTAACACCATGGGGCTGCGTAGAAAATGGCACCCTATGGAGTAGTGAACAACCTTCGACAAAGGCTCTTGTGTATAGAAAATTTAAAAACAGGTGTAGACCTTAATGAAATGTTTACTTAAAAGCCCTTAACCAACAATGCAGTTATAAGAGAAGTACAACATTTAAAACAATAACAGTAAGATATAATTAAAGAGCAGCAGTAAAATAACAGTAGCGAGGGAAAATACAGGGTATTACGGTACAGAGTCAATGTGGAGGCTATATACAGGGTATTACGGTACAGAGTCAATGTGGAGGCTATATACAGGGTATTACGGTACAGAGTCAATGTGGAGGCTATATACAGGGGGTACTGGTACAGAGTCAATGTGGAGGCTATATACAGGGGGTACTGGTACAGAGTCAATGTGGAGGCTATATACAGGGTATTACGGTACAGAGTCAATGTGGAGGCTATATACAGGGTATTTGGGTACAGAGTCAATGTGGAGGCTATATACAGGGTATTACGGTACAGAGTCAATGTGGAGGCTATATACAGGGGGTACTGGTACAGAGTCAATGTGGAGGCTATATACAGGGGGTACTGGTACAGAGTCAATGTGGAGGCTATATACAGGGGGTACTGGTACAGAGTCAATGTGGAGGCTATATACAGGGTATTACGGTACAGAGTCAATGTGGAGGCTATATACAGGGGGTACTGGTACAGAGTCAATGTGGAGGCTATACACAGGGGGTACCGGTACAGAGTCAATGTGGAGGTTATATACAGGGGGTACTGGTACAGAGTCAATGTGGAGGCTATACACAGGGGGTACTGGTACAGAGTCAATGTGGAGGCTATATACAGGGGGTACCGGTACAGAGTCAATGTTGAGGCTATATACAGGGTATTTGGGTACAGAGTCAATGTGGAGGCTATACACAGGGGGTACTGGTACAGAGTCAATGTGGAGGCTATATACAGGGTATTACGGTACAGAGTCAATGTTGAGGCTATATACAGGGTATTTGGGTACAGAGTCAATGTGGAGGCTATATACAGGGTATTACGGTACAGAGTCAATGTGGAGGCTATATACAGGGGGTACCGGTACAGAGTCAGTGTGGAGGCTATATACAGGGAGTACTGGTACAGAGTTAATGTTGAGGCTATATACAGGGGGTACCGGTACAGAGTCAATGTGGAGGCTATATACAGGGGGTACCGGTACAGAGTCAATGTGGAGGCTATATACAGGGGGTACTGGTACAGAGTCAATGTGGAGGCTATATACAGGGGGTACTGGTACAGAGTCAATGTGGAGGCTATACACAGGGTATTACGGTAGAGAGTCAATGCAGGCTGAGTCTGAAATGGCACCCCATACACTAGTCAAAAGTACTTCCACTATAGAGGGAATAGGGGGCCATTTTGGATGCACTCACATTCCTTTTATTTCAGGGAATTTTACAAATCACTTCCTGACCAACGTTTGAGAGAAATACGGCTGATAAAACAGTACGGGAAAGAGATGTAAATTTTTTTTAAATCACAAATAACCAATGAAATTGCTTATGTAATATTAAATATATTCACCATTTCAGTGTGAGCCTCCGTTTCCTTCCTCAGTGGAGGTTCAAACTTCACTTGATCAACTGTGGAGGAGAGAAGAAGGCTTTGAAAAAGTGGCATTGAGACATTACACACTCCAGTCAGTAGGGGGAGCCAGATCCCAACACTCCAACCATCACAACAAACCATACCAGTATCCTTAATGCAATCAACACTGAGTAAATTCTTTAAGACACCGACTGATCTTAGACCAGTTTCGCATTTCTCCACATAATGGTTGAGGTTAGGTTGTGGTGAGGGGAAACTCATCCTAGATCTGTACATAGGGGAAACTTCAAACCAGAGCCATCAACACAAAGGGCAGGCCAGGCTCTCTCCGTTAATTAGGATCTCACATTCAGGCACTATGTGAGTCCCAAAATGGCACCCGATAGAGAGCATCACTTTTAACCAAGGTTCTCTGGTGGAATAAAGATCCATTTCTGACATGCCTTGTTCGAATGCTTCCTTGCTTCCTTCCCTCCCTCCCACTGTGGCCCTCCTGATGAGTTCAGATTTTTGTGGCCCCTACCCCCACACTATATTATCAGAGCATCAGGCATTATCCCCTGTAGCCCAACTGATGCAGCATAGTGGCTATACATAAAGGTAAAGTGGTCATATCTAGTCAGTTGTACAACTGAATGCATTCAACTGAAATGTGTCTTCCGCTTTTAACCCAACCCCTCTGAATCAGAGAGGTGCGGAGGAGGGCTGGCTTTAAATCAACATCCACGTCATCGGTGCCCGAGGGAACAGTAGGTTTAACTGCCTTGCTCAGGGGCAGAACGACAGATGTTTACCTTGTCAGCTAAATGAATAGGCTGAAGCATTGTCCATCTGCATTAACCCCATTGGACACAACATCCTGATTGTTATTATAAATGACCATTTGAATTTAAGGAGCCCTGTTTTCCCATGAAGGCGCCCTGTTTTCCCATTAAAGGCGCCCTGTTTTCCCATTAAAGGCGCCCTGTTTTCCCATTAAGGCGCCCTGTTTTCCCATTAAGGCGCCCTGTTTTCCCATTAAGGCGCCCTGTTTTCCCATTAAGGCGCCCTGTTTTCCCATTAAGGCGCCCTGTTTTCCCATTAAAGGCGCCCTGTTTTCCCATTAAAGGCGCCCTGTTTTCCCATTAAAGGCGCCCTGTTTTCCCATTAAAGGCGCCCTGTTTTCCCATTAAAGGCGCCCTGTTTTCCCATTAAGGCGCCCTGTGGCCTGGGCTCCGTTGCCCCTTAAAAATAGCTCTGTTGCACCTAAACCAAGCTTGAAACTCTGGTTGTAAAGATGCATTTGTAAAACAATTAGACAGATTACAGTAGAGAAATACTGTAAACGTGGCAGCAGGAGGAATGTTGGGATGCCAGTCTTTTTTTTTTTTAAACAAAAGGCCACAACTCTGCTTTCAAAAGTGTTTTTTTTTTACCGCGATTGCATTTAGTATTGTTGTGCATTGACTGCTTGTCAGAATATGTTTCCTCCCCTTTGGCTCTCGCAACTTGAATGAGAGGAATATGTATTTTGCATAGAAGCAGTGGTGGAGAAAGTACCCAGTTGTCATACTTGAGTAAAAGTAAAGATCCCTTAATAGTGAATGACTCAAGTAAAAGTGAAAGTCACCCAGTAAAACACTAGTTGAGTAAAAGTCTAAAAGTATTTGGTTTTAAATATACTTAAGTATCAAAATAAAAAAGTATAACTTATATTAAGCAAACCAGACCACTGTTTCCTTGTTATTTAAATGTGGGGATAGCCAGGGACACACTCCAACACGAAGCATGTCTGTTTAGTGAGTCCGCCAGGTCAAAAGGCAGTAGGGATGATGACCAGGGAGGTTCTGTTTAGTGAGTCCTCCAGGTCAAAAGGCAGTAGGGATGATGACCAGGGAGGTTCTCTGTTTAGTGAGTCCTCCAGGTCAAAAGGCAGTAGGGATGATGACCAGGGAGGTTCTCTGTTTAGTGAGTCCTCCAGGTCAAAAGGCAGTAGGGATGATGACCAGGGAGGTTCTCTGTTTAGTGAGTCCTCCAGGTCAAAAGGCAGTAGGGATGATGACCAGGGAGGTTCTGTGTTTAGTGAGTCCTCCAGGTCAAAAGGCAGTAGGGATGATGACCAGGGAGGTTCTCTGTTTAGTGAGTCCGCCAGGTCAAAAGGCAGTAGGGATGATGACCAGGGAGGTTCTCTGTTTAGTGAGTCCGCCAGGTCAAAAGGCAGTAGGGATGATGACCAGGGAGGTTCTCTGTTTAGTGAGTCCTCCAGGTCAAAAGGCAGTAGGGATGATGACCAGGGAGGTTCTCTGTTTAGTGAGTCCGCCAGGTCAAAAGGCAGTAGGGATGATGACCAGGGAGGTTCTCTGTTTAGTGAGTCCGCCAGGTCAAAAGGCAGTAGGGATGATGACCAGGGAGGTTCTCTGTTTAGTGAGTCCGCCAGGTCAAAAGGCAGTAGGGATGATGACCAGGGAGGTTCTCTGTTTAGTGAGTCCTCCAGGTCAAAAGGCAGTAGGGATGATGACCAGGGAGGTTCTCTGTTTAGTGAGTCCTCCAGGTCAAAAGGCAGTAGGGATGATGACCAGGGAGGTTCTGTGTTTAGTGAGTCCTCCAGGTCAAAAGGCAGTAGGGATGATGACCAGGGAGGTTCTCTGTTTAGTGAGTCCTCCAGGTCAAAAGGCAGTAGGGATGATGACCAGGGAGGTTCTCTGTTTAGTGAGTCCTCCAGGTCAAAAGGCAGTAGGGATGATGACCAGGGAGGTTCTCTGTTTAGTGAGTCCGACAGGTCAAAAGGCAGTAGGGATGATGACCAGGGAGGTTCTCTGTTTAGTGAGTCCTCCAGGTCAAAAGGCAGTAGGGATGATGACCAGGGAGGTTCTCTGTTTAGTGAGTCCTCCAGGTCAAAAGGCAGTAGGGATGATGACCAGGGAGGTTCTCTGTTTAGTGAGTCCTCCAGGTCAAAAGGCAGTAGGGATGATGACCAGGGAGGTTCTCTGTTTAGTGAGTCCTCCAGGTCAAAAGGCAGTAGGGATGATGACCAGGGAGGTTCTCTGTTTAGTGAGTCCTCCAGGTCAAAAGGCAGTAGGGATGATGACCAGGGAGGTTCTCTGTTTAGTGAGTCCTCCAGGTCAAAAGGCAGTAGGGATGATGACCAGGGAGGTTCTGTGTTTAGTGAGTCCTCCAGGTCAAAAGGCAGTAGGGATGATGACCAGGGAGGTTCTCTTGATAAGTGTGTGAATTGGACCATTTTCCTGTCCTGCTAAGCATTCCAAAATGTAATGACTACTTTTAGGTGTCAGGATAAATGTACGGAGTAAAAAGTACATCATTTTCTTTAGGAATGTAGTGAAGTAGAAGTTAAAATATCAATAGTAAAGTACAAATACACCCCCAAAAACTACAGTAGTACTTTAAACTCATTTTACTTAAGTAATTTACACCACTGCATAGAACACAACAACAAGTCGACGAGATAAATTGGTCAACTATTCTTGTATGGGGTTGTCTTGGTTTTGATAACATCATCACATGAAGAAAAATAGCAGCGTCCTCATCTGAGTGATAAAGTAGAGGCTTTGAATGACTTCAGCAGCAGGCTACAGCAGGGCTACACGCCGCTGTCTGAGTTGGGCGTACAGCACGCCGCTGTCTGAGTTGGGTACAGGGAGCGTACAGCAGGTATGTGACGAAGTGCAAGAGCTATGTGACGAAGTATGTGACGAAGTATGTGACGAAGTATGTGACGAAGTGCACGAAGTATGTGACCAAGTATGTGACGAAGTATGTGACGAAGTATGTGACGAAGTGCACGAAGTATGTGACGGAGTGCACGAGGTATGTGACGGAGTGCACGAGGTATGTGACGGAGTGCACGAGGTATGTGACGAAGTATGTGACGAAGTGCACGAAGTATGTGACGAAGTATGTCACGGAGTGCACGAGGTATGTGACGGAGTGCACGAGGTATGTGACGAAGTATGTGACGGAGTATGTGACGGAGTGCACGAGGTATGTGACGGAGTGCACGAGGTATGTGACGGAGTGCACGAGGTATGTGACGAAGTATGTGACGAAGTGCACGAAGTATGTGGCGAAGTATGTGACAGAGTGCATGAGGTATGTGACGGAGTGCACGAGGTATGTGACGAAGTATGTGACGAAGTATGTGACGAAGTGCACGAAGTATGTGACGAAGTATGTCACGGAGTGCACGAGGTATGTGACGGAGTGCATGAGGTATGTGAGGAAGTATGTGACAAAGTATGTGATGAAGTGCACGAAGTATGTGACGAAGTATGTGACGAAGTATGTGACGGAGTGCATGAGGTATGTGACGGAGTGCACGAGGTATGTGACGAAGTATGTGACGAAGTGCACGAAGTATGTGACGAAGTATGTGACGGAGTGCACGAGGTATGTGACGGAATGCACGAGGTATGTGACGGAATGCACGAGGTATGTGACGGAGTGCACGAGGTATGTGACGGAGTGCACGAGGTATGTGACGGAGTGCACGAGGTATGTGACGGAGTGCACGAGGTATGTGACGGAGTGCACGAGGTATGTGACTGAGTGTGAAACCAAAGCTAAAGTGTTATGAAGATCAGGACAGTGATACTTCATGATAATCATAAATGTGAATTTTTTTGTCCAATAAACTAGTGACTTGCATGGACACGTAGTTATGATGTTCAGGATTTTTTGGGGGGTCAAATGTGAAACAATAAATACAATGTAACAAATAATCAAACTCTGATTTCATGCTATTGCTCAAAACAGATATATTTATTTGGGAGATGTATTTATTTGGGAGATGTATTTATTTGGGAGATGTATTTATTTGGGAGATGTATTTATTTGGGAGATGTATTTATTTGGGAGATGTATTTATTTATCTGTTGCAGTGTGTCTGGTGTAAAGTAACCAATTTTTCCCAAATGAGAACCGTCCCACCCATCTGGCACTCTAGGCAGGCTTCAAGCAAATGTTCAACACTATTTGAAAGATTTTGAATAGTATTTGAACCCAGTGTGTCCGCTGCTCTCCCACGGGTCCTGGCTCTGAGCCAGCCCTGCAGGATTAACACTGTGGTCCGCCCCTGCAGGAGAGACAGACCAGCCAATGGGAGAGCGATTCAGAGCTCTGACTAATTCAACTGGTCGACTAGGGACAAGTGGGTGGGTGTTCCTGTCTAGATACTGTGGGATGTTGACAGAAAATCACTGACGGAGGAGGAGGACCAGGAGAAGAGGAGGGGGAGAAGAGAGGACCAGAGGAGGGGGAGAAGAGAGGACCAGAGGAGGGGGAGAAGAGAGGACCAGAGGAGGGGAGAAGAGAGGACCAGAGGAGGGGGAGAAGAGAGGACCAGAGGAGGGGAGAGAGAGGACAGAGGAGGGGAGAAGAGAGGACCAGAGGAGGGGGAGAAGAGAGGACCAGAGGAGGGGGAGAAGAGAGGACCAGAGGAGGGGGAGAAGAGAGGACCAGAGGAGGGGGAGAAGAGAGGACCAGAGGAGGGGGAGAAGAGAGGACCAGAGGAGGGGGAGAAGAGAGGACCAGAGGAGGGGGGAGAAGAGAGGACCAGAGGAGGGGGAGAAGAGAGGACCAGAGAGGACCAGAGGAGGGGAGAAGAGAGGACAGAGGAGGGCGAAGGAGGACCAGAGGAGGGGGAGAAGAGAGGACCAGAGGAGGGGGAGAAGAGAGGACCAGAGGAGGGGGAGAAGAGAGGACCAGAGGAGGGGGAGAAGAGAGGACCAGAGGAGGGGGAGAAGAGAGGACCAGAGGAGGGGGAGAAGAGAGGACCAGAGGAGGGGGAGAAGAGAGGACCAGAGGAGGGGGAGAAGAAGAGGACCAGAGGAGGGGGAGAAGAGAGGACCAGAGGAGGGGAGAGAGAGGACCAGAGGAGGGGGAGAAGAGAGGACCAGAGGAGGGGGAGAAGAGAGGACCAGAGGAGGGGGAGAAGAGAGGACCAGAGGAGGGGGAGAAGAGAGGACCAGAGGAGGGGGAGAAGAGAGGACCAGAGGAGGGGGAGAAGAGAGGACCAGAGGAGGGGGAGAAGAGAGGACCAGAGGAGGGGGAGAAGAGAGGACCAGAGGAGGGGGAGAAGAGAGGACCAGAGGAGGGGGAGAAGAGAGGACCAGAGGAGGGGGAGAAGAGAGGACCAGAGGAGGGGGAGAAGAGAGGACCAGAGGAGGGGGAGAAGAGAGGACCAGAGGAGGGGGAGAAGAGAGGACCAGAGGAGGGGAGAGAGGACAGAGGAGGGAGAAGAGAGGACCAGAGGAGGGGGAGAAGAGAGGACCAGAGGAGGGGGAGAAGAGAGGACCAGAGGAGGGAGAGAGGACAGAGGAGGGGGAGAAGAGAGGACCAGAGGAGGGGGAGAAGAGAGGACCAGAGGAGGGGGAGAAGAGAGGACCAGAGGAGGGGAGAAGAGAGGACCAGAGGAGGGGGAGAAGAGAGGACCAGAGGAGGGGGAGAAGAGAGGACCAGAGGAGGGGGAGAAGAGAGGACCAGAGGAGGGGAGAAGAGAGGACCAGAGGAGGGGGAGAAGAGAGGACCAGAGGAGGGGGAGAAGAGAGGACCAGAGGAGGGGGAGAAGAGAGGACCAGAGGAGGGGGAGAAGAGAGGACCAGAGGAGGGGGAGAAGAGAGGACCAGAGGAGGGGGAGAAGAGAGGACCAGAGGAGGGGGAGAAGAGAGGACCAGAGGAGGGGGAGAAGAGAGGACCAGAGGAGGGGGAGAAGAGAGGACCAGAGGAGGGGGAGAAGAGAGGACCAGAGGAGGGGAGAAGAGAGGACCAGAGGAGGGGGAGAAGAGAGGACCAGAGGAGGGGGAGAAGAGAGGACCAGAGGAGGGGGAGAAGAGAGGACCAGAGGAGGGGGAGAAGAGAGGACCAGAGGAGAATGAGGACCAGAGGAGAATGAGGACCAGAGGAGAATGAGGACCAGAGGAGGACGAGAGGAGGAGGACGAGAGGAGGAGGAGAAGAGAGGACCAGAGGAGGGGGAGAAGAGAGGACCAGAGGAGGGGGAGAAGAGAGGACCAGAGGAGGAGAGAGGAGAGAGTGGCTGGTGTTACTTACAGCTGATCTCTGAGTGAGTTCTCTCTGGTCTGGGGTGTTTGTTGATGGAACGGATGGTGTGTCTCACCACTGAAAGAGACTGAGGAGGGAGGGGAAGAAATAGGGGGGAGAAAGATAAGGGGAGAAAGATAAGGGAAGAGAGAGAACAAGAAAAGAGAAAGAGGGGGAGAAAGAGAGTAGACAGACTTCAAAATTAGATATGTTTCAAAGTGAAGGAATAAACTACTCAGACCCCTTTACTTTCTCCACATTTTGTTACATTACAGCCTTAGTATAAAATGGATGTTTTTCCTCATCAATCGACAAACAATACCCCATAATGTCAAAGCAAAAAGGTTTTTAGAAATCATAACAAACTATCACATTTACATTTAAGTATTCAGACCCTTTAACGCAGTACTTTGTTGAAGCACCTTTGGCAGCGATTACAGCCTTGAGTCTTCTTGGGTATGACGCTACAAGCTTGGCACACCTGTATTTGGGGAGTTTCTCCCATTCTTCTCTGCAGATCCTCTCAAGCTCTAAGGTTGATGGGGAGCATGGCTACCCAACTATTTTCAGGTCTCTCCAGAGCTGTTCAATTGGGTTCAAGTCCGGCTCTGGCTGGGCTACTCAAGGACACTCAGAGACTTGTCCCGAAGCCACTTCTGATGACTTGTCAGAGAGACCATCAGGTTCTTGGTTACCTGTCAGGTTGGATGGGGAGCGTCGCTACACAGTTATTTTCAGCTTGGGTTCAAGTCCGGGCTCTGGCTGGGCTGCTCAAGGACATTCAGAGACTTGTCCCGAAGCCACTCCTGCTTCGTCTTGGCTGTGTGCTTCGGGTCGTTGTCCTGTTGGAAGGTGAACCTTCGCCCCAGTCTGAGGTCCTGAGTGCTCTGGAGCAAATTTTCAACAAGGATCTCTGAACTTTTCTCTGTTCATCTTTCCCTCGATCCTGACTAATTTCCCAGTCCCTGCCATTGAAAAACATCCTCACAGCATGATGCTGCCACCACCAACATGCTTCAGGGTAGGGATGGTACCAGGTTTCCTCCGTACGTGATGCTTGGCATTCAGGCCACAGAGTTTAATCTTGGTTTCATCAGACCAGAGAGTCTTGTTTTTCATGGTCAGAGTCCTTTAGGTGTCTTTTGGCAAACTCCAAGCGGGCTGTTATGTGCCTTTGACTGAGGAATGGCTTCTATCTGGTCACTAACATAAAGGCCTGATTTTTGGTGTGCTGCAGAAATGGTTGCCCTTCTGGAAGGTTCTCCCATCTCCACAGAGGAAGATATGAGCTCTGTCAGAGTGACCATCTCCCTTCAAACCTGATTGCTCAGTTTGACCGGGCAGCCAGCTCCAGGAAAAGTCTTGGTGGTTCCAAACTTCTTCCATTTAAGAATGATGGAGGCCACTGTGTTCTTGGAGACCTTCAATGCTGCAGACATGTGTTGGTACCCTTCCCCAGATCTGTGCCTCGACACAATCCTGTCTCTGAGCTCTATGGACAAATCCTTTGACCTCAAGGCTTGGTATTTGCTCTGACATGCGCTGTCAACTGTGGGACCTTATATAGACAGGTGTGTGCTTTTCCAAATCATGTCCAATCAATTGAATTTACCAGAAGTCGACTCCAATCGAGTTGTAGAAACATCTCAAGGATGATCAATGGAAACAGGATGCACCTGAGCTCCATTTTGAGTCTCATAGCAAAGGGTCTGAATATTTATGTAAATAAGGTATTTCTGTTTTAAATTTTTTATACATTTGAAAACAATTCTAAAAACCTTTTTTTCGCTTTGTCATTATGTGGTATTGTGACATTGTACTGTGTTGTGTTTATAGAGTGCTGAGCATTTAAAAATTATTTTTTTAGAAACAGGCTATTACTAACAGCTTAACTTAACGGCACAGCCAGAAGAGTCCTGGCCACCCCTCATAGCCTGGTTCCTCTCTAGGTTTCTTCCTAGGTTTTGGCCTTTCTAGGGAGTTTTTCCTAGCCACCGTGCTTCTACACCTGCATTGCTTGCTGTTTGGGGTTTTAGGCTGGGTTTCTGTACAGCACTTTGCGACATCAGCTGATGTAAGAAGGGCTTTATAAATACATTTGATTGATTGATTAACAAAATGTGGAAAACGTGAAAGGGTCTGAATTTACTCACTGTAAACACATAGCATGACACCACAAGAGTAAACGATGTCATCACTGTATATGGGGAATAGGGAACCATTTTAGCCACAGACAGACAGGACTGTGGTTAGTTTTAGTCCCAGACCGACAGGACTGTGGTTAGTTTTAGTCCCAGACAGACAGACAGGGCTGTGGTTAGTTTTAGTCCCAGACAAACAGACAGGGCTGTGGTTAGTTTTAGTCCCAGACAGACAAGACAGGGCTGTGGTTAGTTTTAGTCCCAGACAGACAAGACAGGGCTGTGGTTAGTTTTAGTCCCAGACAGACAAGACAGAGCTGTGGTTAGTTTTAGCCCCAGACAGACAAGACAGAGCTGTGGTTAGTTTTAGTCTCAGACAGACAGACAGACAGGGCTGTGGTTAGTTTTAGTCCCAGACAGACAGACAGGGCTGTGGTTAGTTTTAGTCCCAGACAGACAGACAGGGCTGTGGTTAGTTTTAGTCCCAGACAGACAAGACAGGGCTATGGTTAGTTTTAGTCCATGTGGTTAGTTTTAGTCCCAGACAGACAGGGCTGTGGTTAGTTTTAGTCCCAGACAGACAGAGCTATGGTTAGTTTTAGTCCCAGACAGACAAGACAGAGCTGTGGTTAGTTTTAGTCCCAGACAGACAGACAGACAGGGCTGTGGTTAGTTTTAGTCCATGTGGTTAGTTTTAGTCCCAGACAGACAGGGCTGTGGTTAGTTTTAGCCCCAGACAGACAAGACAGAGCTGTGGTTAGTTTTAGTCCCAGACAGACAGACAGACAGACAGGGCTGTGGTTAGTTTTAGTCCCAGACAGAAAGACAGAGCTGTGGTTAGTTTTAGCCCCAGACAGAGCTATGGTTAGTTTTAGTCCCAGACAGACAGAGCTATGGTTAGTTTTAGCCCCAGACAGACAGACAGGGCTGTGGTTAGTTTTAGCCCCAGACAGACAGACAGACAGGGCTGTGGTTAGTTTTAGCCCCAGACAGACAGACAGGGCTGTGGTTAGTTTTAGCCCCAGACAGACAGACAGGGCTGTGGTTAGTTTTAGCCCCAGACAGACAGACAGGGCTGTGGTTAGTTTTAGCCCCAGACAGACAGACAGGGCTGTGGTTAGTTTTAGTCCCAGACAGATAGACAGGGCTGTGGTTAGTTTTAGTCCCAGACAGACAGGGCTGTGGTTAGTTTTAGTCCCAGACAGACAGGGCTGTGGTTAGTTTTAGCCCCAGACAGACAGGGCTGTGGTTAGTTTTAGTACCAGACAGACAGGACTGTGGTTAGTTTTAGTCCCAGACAGACAGACAGGACTGTGGTTAGTTTTAGTCCCAGACAGACAGAGCTATGGTTAGTTTTAGTCCCAGACAGACAAGACAGAGCTGTGGTTAGTTTTAGTCCCAGACAGACAGACAGGGCTGTGGTTAGTTTTAGTCCCAGACAGACAAGACAGAGCTGTGGTTAGTTTTAGTCCCAGACAGACAGACAGGGCTGTGGTTAGTTTTAGTCCCAGACAGATAGACAGGGCTGTGGTTAGTTTTAGTCCCAGACAGACAGGGCTGTGGTTAGTTTTAGTCCCAGACAGACAGGGCTGTGGTTAGTTTTAGTCCCAGACAGACAGGGCTGTGGTTAGTTTTAGTCCCAGACAGACAGGGCTGTGGTTAGTTTTAGCCCCAGACAGACAGACAGGGCTGTGGTTAGTTTTAGTCCCAGACAGACAGACAGGGCTGTGGTTAGTTTTAGTCCCAGACAGACAGGGCTGTGGTTAGTTTTAGCCCCAGACAGACAGGGCTGTGGTTAGTTTTAGTCCCAGACAGACAGGGCTGTGGTTAGTTTTAGTACCAGACAGACAGGACTGTGGTTAGTTTTAGTCCCAGACAGACAGACAGGGCTGTGGTTAGTTTTAGTCCCAGACAGACAGACAGGGCTGTGGTTAGTTTTAGTCCCAGACAAACAGACAGGGCTGTGGTTAGTTTTAGCCCCAGACAGACAAGACAGGGCTGTGGTTAGTTTTAGCCCCAGACAGACAGGGCTGTGGTTAGTTTTAGTCCCAGACAGACAGAGCTGTGGTTAGTTTTAGTCCCAGACAGACAGAGCTATGGTTAGTTTTAGTCCCAGACAGACAAGACAGAGCTGTGGTTAGTTTTAGTCCCAGACAGACAGGGCTGTGGTTAGTTTTAGTCCCAGACAGACAGGGCTGTGGTTAGTTTTAGTCCCAGACAGACAGACAGGGCTGTGGTTAGTTTTAGTCCCAGACAGAAAGACAGAGCTGTGGTTAGTTTTAGTCCCAGACAGATAGACAGGGCTGTGGTTAGTTTTAGTCCCAGACAGACAGGGCTGTGGTTAGTTTTAGTCCCAGACAGACAGGGCTGTGGTTAGTTTTAGTCCCAGACAGACAGGGCTGTGGTTAGTTTTAGTCCCAGACAGACAGGGCTGTGGTTAGTTTTAGTCCCAGACAGACAGGGCTGTGGTTAGTTTTAGCCCCAGACAGACAGGGCTGTGGTTAGTTTTAGTCCCAGACAGACAGGGCTGTGGTTAGTTTTAGTACCAGACAGACAGAGCTATGGTTAGTTTTAGTCCCAGACAGACAAGACAGAGCTGTGGTTAGTTTTAGTCCCAGACAGACAGACAGGACTGTGGTTAGTTTTAGTCCCAGACAGACAGACAGGGCTGTGGTTAGTTTTAGTCCCAGACAGACAGACAGGGCTGTGGTTAGTTTTAGTCCCAGACAAACAGACAGGGCTGTGGTTAGTTTTAGCCCCAGACAGACAAGACAGGGCTGTGGTTAGTTTTAGCCCCAGACAGACAGGGCTGTGGTTAGTTTTAGTCCCAGACAGACAGAGCTGTGGTTAGTTTTAGTCCCAGACAGACAGAGCTATGGTTAGTTTTAGTCCCAGACAGACAAGACAGAGCTGTGGTTAGTTTTAGTCCCAGACAGACAGGGCTGTGGTTAGTTTTAGTCCCAGACAGACAGGGCTGTGGTTAGTTTTAGTCCCAGACAGACAGACAGACAGGGCTGTGGTTAGTTTTAGCCCCAGACAGACAGACAGGGCTGTGGTTAGTTTTAGTCCCAGACAGAAAGACAGAGCTGTGGTTAGTTTTAGTCCCAGACAGACAAGACAGAGCTGTGGTTAGTTTTAGTCCCAGACAGACAGAGCTATGGTTAGTTTTAGTCCCAGACAGACAGAGCTATGGTTAGTTTTAGCCCCAGACAGACAGGGCTGTGGTTAGTTTTAGCCCGAGACAGACAGGGCTGTGGTTAGTTTTAGTCCCAGACAGACAGAGCTATGGTTAGTTTTAGTCCCAGACAGACAGAGCTGTGGTTAGTTTTAGTCCCAGACAGACAGAGCTATGGTTAGTTTTAGTCCCAGACAGACAAGACAGAGCTGTGGTTAGTTTTAGTCCCAGACAGACAGGGCTGTGGTTAGTTTTAGTCCCAGACAGACAGGGCTGTGGTTAGTTTTAGTCCCAGACAGACAGACAGACAGGGCTGTGGTTAGTTTTAGCCCCAGACAGACAGACAGGGCTGTGGTTAGTTTTAGTCCCAGACAGAAAGACAGAGCTGTGGTTAGTTTTAGTCCCAGACAGACAAGACAGAGCTGTGGTTAGTTTTAGTCCCAGACAGACAGAGCTATGGTTAGTTTTAGTCCCAGACAGACAGAGCTATGGTTAGTTTTAGCCCCAGACAGACAGGGCTGTGGTTAGTTTTAGCCCCAGACAGACAGAGCTGTGGTTAGTTTTAGTCCCAGACAGACAAGACAGAGCTGTGGTTAGTTTTAGTCCCAGACAGACAGAGCTATGGTTAGTTTTAGTCCCAGACAGACAGAGCTATGGTTAGTTTTAGCCCCAGACAGACAGGGCTGTGGTTAGTTTTAGCCCCAGACAGACAGGGCTGTGGTTAGTTTTAGTCCCAGACAGACAGAGCTATGGTTAGTTTTAGTCCCAGACAGACAGAGCTGTGGTTAGTTTTAGTCCCAGACAGACAGAGCTATGGTTAGTTTTAGTCCCAGACAGACAAGACAGAGCTGTGGTTAGTTTTAGTCCCAGACAGACAGGGCTGTGGTTAGTTTTAGTCCCAGACAGACAGGGCTGTGGTTAGTTTTAGTCCCAGACAGACAGACAGACAGGGCTGTGGTTAGTTTTAGCCCCAGACAGACAGACAGGGCTGTGGTTAGTTTTAGTCCCAGACAGAAAGACAGAGCTGTGGTTAGTTTTAGTCCCAGACAGACAAGACAGAGCTGTGGTTAGTTTTAGTCCCAGACAGACAGAGCTATGGTTAGTTTTAGTCCCAGACAGACAGAGCTATGGTTAGTTTTAGCCCCAGACAGACAGGGCTGTGGTTAGTTTTAGCCCCAGACAGACAGGGCTGTGGTTAGTTTTAGTCCCAGACAGACAGAGCTATGGTTAGTTTTAGTCCCAGACAGACAGAGCTGTGGTTAGTTTTAGTCCCAGACAGACAGAGCTATGGTTAGTTTTAGTCCCAGACAGACAAGACAGAGCTGTGGTTAGTTTTAGTCCCAGACAGACAGGGCTGTGGTTAGTTTTAGTCCCAGACAGACAGGGCTGTGGTTAGTTTTAGTCCCAGACAGACAGGGCTGTGGTTAGTTTTAGCCCCAGACAGACAGACAGGGCTGTGGTTAGTTTTAGTCCCAGACAGAAAGACAGAGCTGTGGTTAGTTTTAGTCCCAGACAGACAAGACAGAGCTGTGGTTAGTTTTAGTCCCAGACAGACAGAGCTATGGTTAGTTTTAGTCCCAGACAGACAGAGCTATGGTTAGTTTTAGCCCCAGACAGACAGGGCTGTGGTTAGTTTTAGCCCCAGACAGACAGGGCTGTGGTTAGTTTTAGTCCCAGACAGACAGAGCTATGGTTAGTTTTAGTCCCAGACAGACAGAGCTATGGTTAGTTTTAGTCCCAGACAGACAAGACAGAGCTGTGGTTAGTTTTAGTCCCAGACAGACTGACAGGGCTGTGGTTAGTTTTAGTCCCAGACAGACAGGGCTGTGGTTAGTTTTAGTCCCAGACAGACAGGGCTGTGGTTAGTTTTAGTCCCAGACAGACAGGGCTGTGGTTAGTTTTAGTCCCAGACAGACAGACAGGGCTGTGGTTAGTTTTAGTCCCAGACAGACAGGGCTGTGGTTAGTTTTAGCCCCAGACAGACAGACAGGGATGTGGTTAGTTTTAGTCCCAGACAGACAGGGCTGTGGTTAGTTTTAGTACCAGACAGACAGGACTGTGGTTAGTTTAGTCCCAGACAGACAGACAGGGCTGTGGTTCGTTTTAGTCCCAGACAGACAGACAGGGCTGTGGTTAGTTTTAGTCCCAGACAGACAGACAGGGCTGTGGTTAGTTTTAGCCCCAGACAAACAGACAGGGCTGTGGTTAGTTTTAGCCCCAGACAGACAAGACAGGGCTGTGGTTAGTTTTAGTCCCAGACAGACAGAGCTGTGGTTAGTTTTAGTCCCAGACAGACAGAGCTGTGGTTAGTTTTAGCCCCAGACAGAGAGGGCTGTGGTTAGTTTTAGTACCAGACAGACAGGACTGTGGTTAGTTTTAGTCCCAGACAGACAGACAGGGCTGTGGTTAGTTTTAGTCCCAGACAGAGAGGGCTGTGGTTAGTTTTAGTACCAGACAGACAGATAGGGCTGTGGTTAGTTTTAGTCCCAGACAGACAGGGCTGTGGTTAGTTTTAGTCCCAGACAGACAGATAGGGCTGTGGTTAGTTTTAGCCCCAGACAGACAGGGCTGTGGTTAGTTTTAGTCCCAGACAGACAGAGCTATGGTTAGTTTTAGTCCCAGACAGACAAGACAGAGCTGTGGTTAGTTTTAGTCCCAGACAGACAGGGATGTGGTTAGTTTTAGTCCCAGACAGACAGGGCTGTGGTTAGTTTTAGCCCCAGACAGACAAGACAGAGCTGTGGTTAGTTTTAGTCCCAGACAGACAGAGCTGTGGTTAGTTTTAGTCCCAGACAGACAGACCGACAGAGCTGTGGTTAGTTTTAGTCCCAGACAGACAGGGCTGTGGTTAGTTTTAGCCCCAGACAGACAGGGCTGTGGTTAGTTTTATCCCCAGACAGACAGACAGGGCTGTGGTTAGTTTTAGTCCCAGACAGACAGGGCTGTGGTTAGTTTTAGTCCCAGACAGACAGAGCTATGGTTAGTTTTAGTCCCAGACAGACAAGACAGAGCTGTGGTTAGTTTTAGTCCCAGACAGACAGGGCTGTGGTTAGTTTTAGCCCCAGACAGACAGACAGACAGGGCTGTGGTTAGTTTTAGCCCCAGACAGACAGGGCTGTGGTTAGTTTTATCCCCAGACAGACAGACAGACAGACAGGGCTGTGGTTAGTTTTAGTCCCAGACAGACAGAGCTATGGTTAGTTTTAGTCCCAGACAGACAAGACAGAGCTGTGGTTAGTTTTAGTCCCAGACAGACAGGGCTGTGGTTAGTTTTAGTCCCAGACAGACAGGGCTGTGGTTAGTTTTAGTCCCAGACAGAAAGACAGGGCCTGTGGTTAGTTATTTACCTCCAGGTCATCGTCGTCCACCTCAGAGAAGTGTTGGTGGTTGTCTGGGTTGTTCATCTTGTCCAGCAGCTCCACAGCTACTCTCCTGGTCAGCCCTGTCTGATCTATAAACAAATGCTTCAGCACAGACAGATGGGAGTGACAGACAGGTGGAGGGGTACAGACAGACGGAGGGGTACAGACAGACGGGGGAGACAGACAGACGGGGGAGACAGACAGACGGGGGAGACAGACAGACGGGGGAGACAGACAGACGGGGGAGACAGACAGACGGGGGAGACAGACAGACGGGGGAGACAGACAGACTTTATTAGTGATCTTGTGACAATAACACAAGATGGCCTGCACACTAACGCTCTGAATAGCAGCTTTTAGAACAGACAACTATTAACTAGGATCAACCTCTGACAGTCCAGAAGCACGAGAAAGAAGAGATGAACAGTTTCCTTTTCATCTCAGAGGAAGAGTCTTGTCAACACTAATGATCCAGAACATTTGTAATTATTAACCTGATTAATTAGAGACGGTCTAAGCTGGTTTCCCCCCGACCCTATTCCTCAACCAAGAAGCCCTTTCGATGAGGATGTGTTACTTACCGATAGGAGCTTCTCTGCTGTCGGTCTCTTCTTTGGGTTCTTGGTCAGAGAGACTTTCACAAAGTTATGGAAGGCTGTGGACCTGGAGGAGGGGGGGGGGGGGGGAGAACTGTTACTGACTGCTGCAGTATAACAGAATAAACAAACAGGGGGGGGGGGGGTTCCAGGTCACAGGTATAACAGTATAACTTTAGACCGTCCCCTCGCCCATACCTGGGTGCGAACCAGGGACACTCTGCACACATCAACAACAGTCACCCCACGAAGCAGCATTACCCATCGCTCCACAAAAAGCCACAGCCCTTGCAGAGCAAAGGGGAACCACTACTTTCAAGGTCTCGGAGCGAGTGACGTCACCGATTGAAACACTATTTAGCGCCGCACCACCGCTAACTAAGCTAGCCGTTTCACATCCGTTACACAGGCGTACTGTACTCACCACTTAATTTTATCTTTCAACTTGGGAGGCTGAAAGCTGCTCTTTGACATGAGAAACAAGGCCCTGGAACACAACACATCAAATCATCTTATATAACATTCTCTTACTTCACCACCACCACCAGTGTTCTGAGGCGAGTTTCCCAAAAAACCTTGCTAGCATTAAGCTCGTCTTAAGGGCCAATGGTAGACATTAAGAGATCTTAGGGCTACAACATTTTTAGGAAACTCGACCCCCTGTCGTTTTAATTGCATTAATATCAGAGAACGGCTTAGTGATGAAAAGATCAGAGGGAACATTATCAGAATACAAAAGCAGGAATTGGATAAAATCTGGGACAGAAGCTGATTATTAGATGGGTGAGGAATTGGGGCAGATACAGCAGTTGATTGGTGGATGACATGTATATGGAAGTGGAGGGCAGGAGAGTGACTCATTGGCTGATGAGGAAGAAATGAACGTAACAGACAAAGAGATGCCTGAGCGAAGTTTCCTCCTCCTCTTTTCAGGGGGAAAAATACTGTATCCCTGAAAAACAGGCAACATCCGCTTTCTGCCAACACCTCCAAGGCTGATGAGGAAGTGGAGCAGAAACAGCACTGATGAGTGAGGATGTGGATGGCAGAGTTAGCCCCGATTGGCTGATAAATGAGGAAGTGGAAAAAGAACAGTACCTCATTGGGTGCAGGTCAAACATAGGGGGCTGCAGCTCGGCCAGTTCTATGGAGGTGATGCCCACGGCCCAGATGTCACACAGCTGGTTGTAACCTCCATTCTTCTCTACTGCTGCTACCTCCGGGGCCATCCTGCACAGATAACACACATCTCAATCTGCTGCCCCCTGTGGGGTAGTTACATTATTACACTGCTGCCCCCTGTGGGGTAGTTAAATTATTACACTGCTGCCCCCTGTGGGGTAGTTAAATTATTACTGTCTCAGAGAAAGACTCACCCGTAAGGAGTCCCGACAGAGGACTGTCTCAGAGAAAGACTCACCAGTAAGGAGTCCCGACAGAGGACTGTCTCAGAGAAAGACTCACCAGTAAGGAGTCCCGACAGAGGACTGTCTCAGAGAAAGACTCACCAGTAAGGAGTCCCGACAGACGACAGAGGACTGTCCCAGAGAAATACTCACCAGTAAGGAGTCCCGATGAAGGACTTCCTCTTGGCAATAGTGGCTGTTATTTTGGCTGCTACTCCAAAATCAGCTGGAACAACAAGTGACAAGATCTATTCAGATTATATAAACACATTACACACAGCTGAGGGTCATGCGATCGACCTTAACGGGTCTTCAAGCATGGATGAATAGCTCACCTAGTTTCACATCCCCGTTGTCTGTTAAGAGGATATTAGCACCCTGAAGAAAAGAGACCAAAAACAACAAACTGTAAAAGTCTCTCAGCAGCACAGCAAAGTTCCATCGCTCTACAGAACTTAAATTACTGATCAAACAAGATAGTGATTTTGTGGAAAGAGGACATGTGTGGTGTGATTGCATCTTTGACTGGTTGTGATAAAGTGATTGTCATTGCGTAGCTAGCAGGTATTGTATTTTCACTGTGGGGCCACTGTGAGAGAGTTGGTATTGTGGTGACGGGGTTGGCTTTTATTGACAGCTGTGTCTGGATGCATTCTGCAGCGATAGAAAGAGGAGAGAGCGAGGATGAGGAGGAGAGAGGGCAAGAGAGCAGAGGCAAGAGAGAGCACAGAGAGAGTAGAAGAGAGGGCGAGAGAAAGAGGAGGGCAAGAGAAAGAGAGGAGGAGAGAAGAGGAGGGCGAGAGAAATAGAGGAGAAGAGAGGAGGGCGAGAGAGCACAGAGAGAAAGAGAGGGCAGAGAGAGAAAGAGAGGGCGAGAGAGCACAGAGAAAGAGGAGAAGAGGAGGGTGAGAGAAAGAGAGGGCGAGAGAGCACAGAGAGAAAGAGAGGAGAAGAGGGTGAGAGAGCACAGAGAGAAAGAGGAGAAGAGGGTGAGAGCAGAGAGAAAGAGAGAAGAGAGGGTGAGAGAGCAGAGAGAAAGAGGGCGAGAGAGCACAGAGAAAGAGAGGAGAAGAGGGCAAGAGCACAGAGAGAAAGAGAGGAGAGAGAAGAGGGCGAGAGAGCACAGAGTGAAAGAGGAGGTGAGAGGAGATGGCACAGTGCGAAAGAGAGAAGAAGAGAGGGCTGAGAGAGCAAAGAGAGAAAGAGGAGGAGAGGGTGAGAGCACAGAGAGTAAGAAAGAAAGAAGAGAGCAAGAGAGATGGAGCGAAAGGAGCAACAGAGAGCACGAGAAAGATTGGTATAAAGAGAGCAGAAATAAGTTGACTTGCTTTGGCAATTTAAACATTTGTTTCCCATGCCAATAAAGCCCTGTGAATTGTGTGTGTGTGAGAACGCGCGCAGAGAGGGCGCACAGACAGCAGAAACAGGAAACGACTTTCTCTGTGTACGATGGTAAAGCTGAGAGATCCTCTGTTAAACACCACCACAAGAGAACAGCTATGACACTTTGGGGCGAGAGTCATGAACTGGGACGTGCCCAGTAGGTCACAGAAACACAACTTGTAAAAGTGTGTTTCTTTTTGGATAAGCCCAGGTAAAACGCCTCCGTGTTTCAGTCCCTTCTCTACCGTCTGAAGTCGAATAGTTCTGAGTGATTCGTGTTATTTTGGAGGTCCGTTCGGTTTCTGTTCGATTTGAAAAAAATAAAATATATATATATGGCAAAGGTCGCAAAGTTCAAGGGGGCCGAATACTTTCGCAAGGCACTGTATGTATATATATATGTATATATATGTGTATATGTATATATGTGTATATATGTATGTATGTGTGTATGTGTGTATGTGTGTATGTATGTATGTATGTGTGTATGTATGTATGTATGTGTGTATGTATGTATGTATGTATGTATGTATGTATGTATGTATGTGTGTATGTATGTATGTATGTATGTATGTATATATACACACACAGTGCCTTGCGAAAGTATTCGGCCCCCTTGAACTTTGCGACCTTTTGCCACATTTCAGGCTTCAAACATAAAGATATAAAACTATTTTTTTGTGAAGAATCAACAAGTGGGACACAATCATGAAGTGGAACGACATTTATTGGATATTTCAAACTTTTTAACAAATCAAAAACGGAAAAATTGGGCGTGCAAAATTATTCAGCCCCCTTAAGTTAATACTTTGTAGCCAGCCACTCATTCTTCCTGTGGTTTTTACTCAGTCTGCAGACATTATATATGTCACCATGCTTCTCAGGTAGCCTAGGGGTTAGAGCGTTGGGAGTTGTAACTGAAAGGTTGTAAGATAAAAAAAATCCTCGAGCTGACAAGGTAAAAAAAAAAATCTGCCGTTCTGCCCCTGAACAAAGGAAGGCAGTTAAACCCCCACTGGTCCCTGGACGGCCGTCATCGTAAAATAAGACTATGTTCTTAACTTACTTGCCCTAGTTAAATAAAAGGTTAAAAAATTGTGTCTTTTTATTGAGGTTTTTATTGAAGACCGTGTCCTGACAACGTACGTCACACCTCTGTCTACAAGCGAAGAAGAAGGTGTGAGAACAGCCAGACAAGGCCTCCTTCTTTCCCTTCGTTATGAACTAGTGACGACGTTTCAGTCTAAAGAAGACAGATGGAATGTGAGCCAGTCTAAAGAAGACAGATGGAATGTGAGCCAGTCTAAAGAAGACAGATGGAATGTGAGCCAGTCTAAAGAAGACAGATGGAATGTGAGCCAGTCTAAAGAAGACAGATGGAATGTGAGCCAGTCTAAAGAAGACAGATGGAATGTGAGCCAGTCTAAAGAAGACAGATGGAATGTGAGCCAGTCTAAAGAAGACAGATGGAATGGTGCCAAACCTTGATGTCACGGTGCATCTTCCCCTTGCTGTGAAGGTATCCCAAACCCTGTGAATGAAAACAGTCACATGAGACTGGTTTGGAATGACCAACGTTGGACACATCCAGAAGAGTAAAAAAGTGACAAGTTAGTGTGTAACTAGGGCTGATTTCTTGGATCGAGATTAAACCTAGGTCTATTTCTTATGTATCAGGCATCTAAGTGCTGATCTAGGATCAGATCATCCCTGTCCATATAACCTATTTCTTATGTATCAGGCATCGAAGTGCTGATCTAGGAACAGGTCCTCCCTGTCCATATAACATCATTCATTGTGATGTAAAAAATATTTTAAAAATAAAAAAAACTCTGATCCTTAAAATCAGCTGCTCTGAGAGGGCTGCAGGAGTAGGCTGAATCTATGTCCAGGAAACTGGCCCTAAGAGGGTTGAACTCAGTGTAAATTACCTGTATGGTCTCTCGGCAGACGTAGGCGATCTGTGGCTCTGACAGAGGCCCCGTCACTGGGAAATTAAAACATGATGATTATACTGCTGCCATTCCTATAGTTTATTACACACAGTATATACCAAAAGTATGTGGACACCCCTTTAAATGATTTTTCCCCCCCGGCTATTTCAGCCACACCCGTTGCAGACAGGTGTATAAAATGATCGAGCACACCGCCATGCAATCTCCATAGACAAACATTGGCAGTAGAATGGCCTGACTGCCATTGACTTCCAATTTGGCACTGTTGAAAGTCACTGAGTCAGACACATTTCTGTCCTGCTAGAGCTGCCCCCCCATTCAATATTAAGTGCTGTTATTGTGAAGTGGAAATGTCTAGGAGCGACAACGGCTCAGCCGTGAAGTGGTAGGCAACAAGCTAACAGAACGGGATCACAGTGCTGAAACGTGTAGGGTGTAAAAAATTTTTTTTAAATCGGCGGTCCTCGGTTGCAACACTCACTACCGAGTTCCAAACTGCCTCTGGAAGCAACTTCAGCACAATAACTGTTCTTCAGGAGCTTCATGAAATGGGTTTCCATGGCCGAGCAGTCGCACACAAGCCTCAGATCACCATGCTCAATGCCGAGCGTCGGCTGGAGTGGTGTAAAGCTCGCCGCCATTTGGACTCAGGAGCAGTTCTCTGGAGTGATGCTTCAACACCTGGCAGTCCGACTGACAAATCTGGGTTTGGTGAATGCCAAGGACCTACCTGCACCATAGTGCCAACTGTAAGGGTTTGGTGGAGGAGGAATAATTGTCTGGGGCTGTTTTTCATGGTTCGGGCCCCTTAGTTCCAGTGAAGGGAAATCTTAACGCTTCAGCATACAATGACATTCGAGAAGATTCTGTGCACCCAACTTTGTGGCAACAGTTTGGGGAAGTCGCTTTCCTGTTTCAGAGTGACAATACCATCATACATAAAGCAAGGTGCATATAGAAATGGCTTGTCGAGATCAGTGTGGAAGAACTTGACTGGCCTGCAAGACAGCAAGAGAGAGACAGCGAGAGCGAGAGAGAGACAGCGAGAGAGAGAGACAGCAAGAGAGAGAGACAGCAAGAGAGAGAGACATCAAGAGAGAGAGACAGCAAGAGAGAGACAGCGAGAGCGAGAGAGAGACAGCGAGAGAGAGACAGCGAGAAAGAGAGACAGCGAGAGAGAGACAGCGAGAGAGAGACAGCGAGAGAGAGACAGCGAGAGAGAGAGAGACAGCGAGAGAGAGAGAGACAGCGAGAGAGAGAGAGACAGCGAGAGAGAGAGAGACAGCGAGAGAGAGAGAGACAGCGAGAGAGAGAGACAGCGAGAGAGAGAGACAGCGAGAGAGAGAGACAGCGAGAGAGAGAGACAGCGAGAGAGAGAGACAGCGAGAGAGAGAGACAGCGAGAGAGAGAGACAGCGAGAGAGAGAGAGAGAGAGAGCGAGAGAGAGAGGTTAAGAGCGTTGGGCCAGAAACCAAAGACTAGCCGGTTCAAATCCCCGAGCAGACTAGGTGAAAAATCTGCAGATGTGCCTTCGAGCAATCCACTTAACCCTAATTTAATTAATTTCATAAATGATTCAAACCTAAAAAGAAAGGAGAGCGATATGAGCAGAATAACAACTCACCGTGATATATGTCCTGTAGAGATCCTCCACCACAGTACTCCATACAGATCCACAGCTTCTCCCGGCTGATACAGGGAGGGAGAGGAGACAGTTTACAATGACCTCAGAATACTAGTGTGTAGAAGACAAGACACAAAGGAATAGTATATACACGTCTCTGATATACAGTGGATTGGTAGTGTCACGGCCCCTCTGCATTGCAGGGGCAGTTCCTCCTGCAGGCAGAGGAGGGTCGTTAGTGATTGAAGCCACCTGGGTTTTCAGGGTATTTAAAATGCTTCACTACTCACTCGTCTCTCTCTGCTCCTCCAGGTATGATCTGTTTAGTTTGTTCCCTTGTAGTTTTACATAGTTTTCACTCCGTCAAATTCACACACAGATTCACGCATCCCTGCACTTTACATACACCTCACATTATGATACTTTACATACACCTCACATTATGATACTTTACATACACCTCACATTATGATACTTTACATACACCCTACATTATGATACTTTACATACACCTCACATTATGATACTTTACATACACCTCACATTATGATACTTTACATACACCTCACATTATGATACTTTACATACACCTCACATTATGATACTTTACATACACCTCACATTATGATACTTTACATACACCTCACATTATGATACTTTACATACACCTCACATTATGATACTTTACATACACCTCACATTATGATACTTTACATACACCTCACATTATGATACTTTACATACACCTCACATTATGATACTTTACATACACCTCACATTATGATACTTTACATACACCTCACATTATGATACTTTACATACACCTCACATTATGATACTTTACATACACCTCACATTATGATACTTTACATACACCTTACATTATGATACTTTACATACACCTCACATTATGATACTTTACATACACCTTACATTATGATACTTTACATACACCTCACATTATGATACTTTACATACACCTCACATTATGATACTTTACATACACCTCACATTATGATACTTTACATACACCTCACATTATGATACTTTACATACACCTCACATTATGATACTTTACATACACCTTACATTATGATACTTTCACACCTCACATTATGATACTTTCACACCTCATTCCCTTTTCTTTGTTTAAAGTTAATCGTTTTCTGTTTATAATAAAGAACCTTTTTGATTGGCCGATACCTGTTGGTGTCCCCTCATTTTTGCCACAGGCTATGAGCCGGGCATGTGACAGTAGGAACCACGTAGCTATGAAAGACCCGGTCTTACTATTCTCTGAGCTGACTGGTCTGTAAGGCTACATTATTATGCTCTGCTGGTTGGCCTGCTGTGATAAACGCCTAGGTTTCCTCCTGACTAAATGGACATATAAACCAGATCAGAAGCTCTTAAGTCCTGTTGAACCTGCTGGAGGCCCCAGTTCCTGGCAGGGCTGGGTCTATGTACAGTGCCAGTATGCTCTTCCTGCTGAGCATTTTCCAACAGATTGTTTTAGTCAGCTTTTCCTCCTCATAAACCCAAAGTAGGGGGATTGTAATCATTTCACTATTAAAATAGAATAATGAATTTGTGTCAGATATCTGGATAGTGGAAATATGTTTGTTATTTATACAGTACCAATCAAAAGTTTAGACACCTACTCATTCAAGGTTTTTCTTTATTTTTTCTATTTTCTACATTGTAGAATAATAGTGAAGACATCAAAACTATGAAATAACACATATGGAATCATGTAGTAACCCTAATAAAAAGTGTTAAATCAAAATATATTCTATATTTGAGATTCTTCAAAGTAGCCACCCTTTGCCCTGATGACAGCTTGGCATTATCTCAACCAGCTTCATGAGGTAGTCACCTGGAATGCATTTCAATTAACAGGTGTGCCTTGTTAATTTGTGGAATTTCCTTCTTAATGCTTTTGAGCTAATCAGTTGTGTTGTGACACGGTAAGGGTGGTATACAGAAGATAATCCTATTTAGTAAAATACCAAGTCAATATTATGGCAAGAACAGCTCAAATAAGCAAAGAGAAACAACAGTCCATCATTACTTTAAGTCATGAAGGTCAGTCAATCGGGAACATTTCAAGAACTTGGAAAGTTTCTTCAAGTGCAGTTGCAAAAACCATCGAGCGCTATGATGAAACTGGCTCTCATGAGGACCGCCACAGGAAAGGAAGACCCAGAGTTACCTCCGCTGCAGAGGATACGTTCATTAGAGTTACAAGCCTCGTTAATTGCAGCCCAAATAAATGCTTCAGGGTTCAAGTAACAGACAAACATCAACTGTTCAGAGGAGACTGTGTGAAATCAGACCTAAATGGTCAAATTACTGCAAAGAAACCACTACTAAAGGACACCAACAAGAAGAAGAGACTTGCTTGGGCCAAAAAACAAGCCATGGACATTAGACCGGTGGAAATCTGTCCTTTGGTCTGGAATCCAAATTTTAGATTTATGGTTCCAACCGCCGTGTCTTTCTGAGACGCAGAGCAGGTGAACGGATGATCTCCGTGAAGCATGGAGGAGAAGGTGTTATGGTGTTGGCTGCTTTGCTGGTGACACTGTCTGTGATTTATTTAGAATTCAAGGCACACTTAACCAGCATGGCTACCACAGCATTGTGCAGTGATACACCATCCCATCTGGTTTGGACAATGACCCAACACACCGCCAGGCTGTGTAAGGGATATTTGACCAAGAAGGAGAGTGCTGGAGTGCTGCATCTGATGACTTGGCCTCCACTGTCACCCAACCTCAACCCAACTGAGATGGTTTGGGATGAGTTGGACTGCAGAGTGAAGGGAAAGCAGCCAACAAGTGCTCCGCATATGTGGCAACTCCTTCAGGACCGTTGGGAAAGCATTCCAGGTGAAGCAGGTTGAGAGAATGCAAAGCTGTCATTAAGACAAAGGGTGGCTACTTTGAAGAATCTAAAATATATTTTTCATTTAACACCTTTTTTGGTTACTACATGATTCCATATGTGTTATTTCATAGTTTTGATGTCTTCACTATTATTATACAATGTAAAACATTTGTAAAAAAATAAAGAAAAACCCTTGATTGAGTAGGTGTGTCCAAACTTTTGCCTGGTACTGTAAGTATTCAGACCCTTTAACGCAGTACTTTGTTGAAGCACAATTGGCAACGATTACAGCCTCGAGTCCTCTTCGGTATGAGGCTACAAGCTTGGCACACCTGTATTTGGAGAGTTTCTCCCATTCTTCTCTGCAGATCCTCTCAAGCTCTAAGGTTGATGGGGAGCATGGCTACCCAACTATTTTCAGGTCTCTCCAGAGCTGTTCAATTGGGTTCAAGTCCGGGCTCTGGCTGGGCTACTCAAGGACTCAGAGACTTGTCCCGAAGCCACTTCTGATGACTTGTCAGAGAGACCATCAGGTTCTTGGTTACCTCCCTGACCAAGGCTCTTCTCCCCCGATTGCTCAGTTTAGCCGGGCGGCCATCTCTAGGAAGAGTCTTGGTGGTTCCAAACTTCTTCCGTTTTTGACCTCATGGCTTGGTATTTGCTCTGACATGCACTGTCAACTGTGAGACCTTATATAGACAGGTGTGCTTTTCCAAATCAAGTCCAATCAATTGAATTTACCACAGGTGGACTCCAATCAAGTTGTAGAAACATCTCAAGGATGATCAATGGAAACAGGACGCACCTGAGCTCCATTTTGAGTCTCATAGCAAAGGGTCTGAATACTTATGTAAATTCGGTAGTTTTTTTTGATAAACACCTGTGTTTTCCGTTTGTCATTATGGGTTATTGTTTATGGTTTGTTAATCAATTTTAGAATAAGGCTGTAACATAAAATGTGGAAAAAGTGAAGGGGTCTGAAAACTTTCGGAATGCACTGTACATCTATGAGCAGGGCCTATATAAGTCTATCATCATGGCTGGCACCACTTGGCAGGGCTGTACTAAGGTCACTCAGCCACAGACCTTCACCCCCTGACGTCACTCAGCTACAGACCTTCACCCCCCGACGTCACTCAGCTACAGACCTTCACCCCCTGACGTCACTCAGCTACAGACCTTCACCCCCTGACGTCACTCAGCTACAGACCTTCACCCCCTGACGTCACTCAGCTACAGACCTTCACCCCCTGACGTCACTCAGCTACAGACCTTCACCCCCTGACGTCACTCAGCTACAGACCTTCACCCCCTGACGTCACTCAGCTACAGACCTTCACCCCCTGACGTCACTCAGCTACAGACCTTCACCCCCTGACGTCACTCAGCTACAGACCTTCACCCCCTGACGTCACTCAGCTACAGACCTTCACCCCCTGACGTCACTCAGCTACAGACCTTCACCCCCTGACGTCACTCAGCTACAGACCTTCACCCCCTGACGTCACTCAGCTACAGACCTTCACCCCCCGACGTCACTCAGCTACAGACCTTCACCCCCTGACGTCACTCAGCTACAGACCTTCACCCCCTGACGTCACTCAGCTACAGACCTTCACCCCCTGACGTCACTCAGCTACAGACCTTCACCCCCTGACGTCACTCAGCCACAGACCTTCACCCGCCGACGTCACTCAGCCACAGACCTTCACCCGCCGACGTCACTCAGCCACAGACCTTCACCCGCCGACGTCACTCAGCCACAGACCTTCACCCCCTGATGTCACTCAGCTACAGACCTTCACCCCCTGATGTCACTCAGCTAAAGACCTTCACCTGCTGACGTCACTCAGCTACAGACTGCTAGAAGGTATTGAGGTGGCTCTGGGCTCCTGGTATTGGAGTGTGGTCTTGGGTCTTACCAGAGGTAGCTCTGGGCCCCTGGTATTGAGTGTGGTCTTACCAGAGGTAACTCTGGGCCCCTGGTATTGGAGTGTGGTCTTACCAGAGGTAGCTCTGGGCCCCTGGTATTGAGTGTGGTCTTAACAGAGGTAGCTCTGGGCCCCTGGTATTGAGTGTGGTCTTACCAGAGGTAGCTCTGGGCCCCTGGTATTGAGTGTGGTCTTACAAGAGGTAGCCCTGGGCCCCTGGTATTGAGTGTGGTCTTACCAGAGGTAGCTCTGGGCCCCTGGTATTGAGTGTGGTCTTACCAGAGGTAGCCTTGGGCCCCTGGTATTGAGTGTGGTCTTACCAGAGGTAGCTCTGGGCCCCTGTTATTGGAGTGTGGTCTTGGCTCTTACCAGAGGTAGCTCCCGAAGTAGGCCACTATGTTGTGGTGCATGCATTCCTTCACCATGAAGATCTCCTGCTGGATGATGGAAAAGTCATCCCCTGGAAGCAGAGAGACAAACGCAGCCAAATCAGATGTAGAAAAACACACAGACAGAGAGACACGCAGAGAGAAAGACAATAATATTCCCCTTTGAGTAATGATAGGACTTGACAGAACTACAGCAACAGCAAACCATAATGTTATCCTTCTAGACTTCATATTGCAACAGTGACTATCCTTCTAGACTTCATATTGCAACAGTGACTATCCTTCTAGACTTCATATTGCAACAGTGACTATCCTTCTAGACTTCATATTGCAACAGTGACCATCAGACCATAATGTTATCCTTCTAGACTTCATATTGCAACAGTGACTATCCTTCTAGACTTCATATTGCAACAGTGACTATCAGACCATAATGTTATTCTTCTAGACTTCATATTGCAACCGTGACTATCCTTCTAGACTTCATATTGCAACCGTGACTATCCTTCTAGACTTCATATTGCAACAGTGACTATCCTTCTAGACTTCATATTGCAACAGTGACTATCCTTCTAGACTTCATATTGCAACAGTGACTATCAGACCATAAATGTTATCCTTCTAGACGTCATATTGCAACAGTGACTATCCTTCTAGACTTCATATTGCAACAGTGACTATCAGACCATAAATGTTATCCTTCTAGACTTCATATTGCAACAGTGACTATCCTTCTAGACTTCATATTGCAACAGTGACCATCAGACCATAAATGTTATCCTTCTAGACTTCATATTGCAACAGTGACTATCAGACCATAATGTTATCCTTCTAGACTTCATATTGCAACAGTGACCATCAGACCATAATGTTATCCTTCTAGACTTCATATTGCAACAGTGACTATCAGACCATAATGTTATCCTTCTAGACTTCATATTGCAACAGTGACCATCAGACCATAATGTTATCCTTCTAGACTTCATAATGCAACAGTGACTATCCTTCTAGACTTCATATTGCAACAGTGACCATCAGACCATAAATGTTATCCTTCTAGACTTCATATTGCAACAGTGACTATCAGACCATAATGTTATCCTTCTAGACTTCATATTGCAACAGTGACCATCAGACCATAATGTTATCCTTCTAGACTTCATATTGCAACAGTGACTATCCTTCTAGACTTCATATTGCAACAGTGACTATCCTTCTAGACTTCATATTGCAACAGTGACGATCAGACCATAATGTTATCCTTCTAGACTTCATATTGCAACAGTGACTATCCTTCTAGACTTCATATTGCAACAGTGACCATCAGACCATAATTGTTATTCTTCTAGACTTCATATTGCAACAGTGACTATCCTTCTAGACTTCATATTGCAACAGTGACCATCAGACCATAATGTTCTCCTTCTAGACTTCATATTGCAACAGTGACTATCAGACCATAATGTTATCCTTCTAGACTTCATATTGCAACAGTGACTATCAGACCATAATGTTATCCTTCTAGACTTCATATTGCAACAGTGACTATCCTTCTAGACTTCATATTGCAACAGTGACTATCAGACCATAATGTTATCCTTCTAGACTTCATATTGCAACAGTGACTATCCTTCTAGACTTCATATTGCAACAGTGACTATCCTTCTAGACTTCATATTGCAACAGTGACCATCAGACCATAATGTTATCCTTCTAGACTTCATATTGCAACAGTGACTATCCTTCTAGACTTCATATTGCAACAGTGACTATCAGACCATAATGTTATCCTTCTAGACTTCATATTGCAACCGTGACTATCCTTCTAGACTTCATATTGCAACCGTGACTATCCTTCTAGACTTCATATTGCAACAGTGACTATCCTTCTAGACTTCATATTGCAACAGTGACTATCCTTCTAGACTTCATATTGCAACAGTGACTATCAGACCATAAATGTTATCCTTCTAGACGTCATATTGCAACAGTGACTATCCTTCTAGACTTCATATTGCAACAGTGACTATCAGACCATAAATGTTATCCTTCTAGACTTCATATTGCAACAGTGACTATCAGACCATAATGTTATCCTTCTAGACTTCATATTGCAACAGTGACCATCAGACCATAATGTTATCCTTCTAGACTTCATATTGCAACAGTGACTATCAGACCATAATGTTATCCTTCTAGACTTCATATTGCAACAGTGACCATCAGACCATAATGTTATCCTTCTAGACTTCATAATGCAACAGTGACTATCCTTCTAGACTTCATATTGCAACAGTGACCATCAGACCATAAATGTTATCCTTCTAGACTTCATATTGCAACAGTGACTATCAGACCATAATGTTATCCTTCTAGACTTCATATTGCAACAGTGACCATCAGACCATAATGTTATCCTTCTAGACTTCATATTGCAACAGTGACTATCCTTCTAGACTTCATATTGCAACAGTGACTATCCTTCTAGACTTCATATTGCAACAGTGACGATCAGACCATAATGTTATCCTTCTAGACTTCATATTGCAACAGTGACTATCCTTCTAGACTTCATATTGCAACAGTGACCATCAGACCATAATTGTTATTCTTCTAGACTTCATATTGCAACAGTGACTATCCTTCTAGACTTCATATTGCAACAGTGACCATCAGACCATAATGTTCTCCTTCTAGACTTCATATTGCAACAGTGACTATCAGACCATAATGTTATCCTTCTAGACTTCATATTGCAACAGTGACTATCCTTCTAGACTTCATATTGCAACAGTGACTATCAGACCATAATGTTATCCTTCTAGACTTCATATTGCAACAGTGACTATCCTTCTAGACTTCATATTGCAACAGTGACTATCCTTCTAGACTTCATATTGCAACAGTGACCATCAGACCATAAATGTTATCCTTCTAGACTTCATATTGCAACAGTGACTATCCTTCTAGACTTCATATTGCAACAGTGACTATCCTTCTAGACTTCATATTGCAACAGTGACCATCAGACCATAAATGTTATCCTTCTAGACTTCATATTGCAACAGTGACTATCCTTCTAGACTTCATATTGCAACAGTGACTATCCTTCTAGACTTCATATTGCAACAGTGACTATCCTTCTAGACTTCATATTGCAACAGTGACCATCAGACCATAAATGTTATCCTTCTAGACTTCATATTGCAACAGTGACTATCCTTCTAGACTTCATATTGCAACAGTGACTATCCTTCTAGACTTCATATTGCAACAGTGACTATCCTTCTAGACTTCATATTGCAACAGTGACCATCAGACCATAAATGTTATTCTTCTAGACTTCATACTCAGTGGAGGAAAAGTTAAACACGTTGAACTGGACACCCACAATATTTGACAGATCACTAAATCTTTCCCCTTGCCTTGCCAAGCTCCAAACCACAGACCATTTTACTCCTCCGTCTCAATATGACTGGACGAACGACTACTTGTACAGGTTTATCATAGCACAGCACACAGCATTTAAACTGAAACCATGTCCTATATACTATTGTGTACAGTGTTCACATAATAGCTAGTGCAGACAGTCTGTGACTTCCTAGAAATACACACTTAAGAGTGTTTAGCTAGCTTCTAGCTGCTGCGAATAATAAAGTAAGTACCACTACTACCACTAACATCTAGACTGGGTATCGGTTTAGTTGTGTGGACTTAATGCATCCCTTTATTTACTATAATATATAATTATATATTCATATTTCACCCCTTTCGGTAACAGGAAGTAGGAGTCTAAAACTACGCACTGCAGCGACACCATCTGCTCTCAATTCAGCAGCAGTGAGATGGCGTGTGAGACAAGAGGTTTGCATCTCAACTGGCACCTTATTCCCTGTGGGCTCTGGCCAAAAGTAGTGCACTATACAGGGAATAGGGTGGCATGTGAGTCTCCTTCTTGGGTCCGTCTCTGGCTAAGAGACCGGGCCCTGGAACATACCAACCGGGGCGCTAGTTGGGATACCAACCGGGGCGCTAGTTGGGATACCAACCGGGGCGCTAGTTGGGATACCAACCGGGGCGCTAGTTGGGATACCAACCGGGGCGCTAGTTGGGATACCAACCGGGGCGCTAGTTGGGATACCAACCGGGGCGCTAGTTGGGATACCAACCGGGGCGCTAGTTGGGATACCAACCGGGGCGCTAGTTGGGATACCAACCGGGGCGCTAGTTGGATAACCAACCGGGGCGCTAGTTGGATAACCAACCGGGGCGCTAGTTGGATAACCAACCGGGGCGCTAGTTGGATAACCAACCGGGGCGCTAGTTGGGATACCAACCGGGGCGCTAGTTGGGATACCAACCGGGGCGCTAGTTGGGATACCAACCGGGGCGCTAGTGGGATACCAACCGGGGCGCTAGTGGGATACCAACCGGGGCGCTAGTGGGATACCAACCGGGGCGCTAGTGGGATACCAACCGGGGCGCTAGTTGGATACCAACCACGGCGCTAGTTGGATATCAACCACGGCGCTAGTTGGATATCAACCACGGCGCTAGTTGGATATCAACCACGGCGCTAGTTGGATATCAACCACGGCGCTAGTTGGATATCAACCACGGCGCTAGTTGGATATCAACCACGGCGCTAGTTGGATATCAACCACGGCGCTAGTTGGATATCAACCACGGCGCTAGTTGGATATCAACCACGGCGCTAGTTGGATATCAACCACGGCGCTAGTTGGATATCAACCACGGCGCTAGTTGGATATCAACCACGCGCTAGTTGCTTCCTCACTCTGCTAGGAGACGACCATCAGCTGTGGTTTGTAGACTAGAGAGCTGCGGACACATCATCATGTACCAGGATTGTTTTTAACATGGTGGTACTGCTGAGTAAGGCGTTATCTAGGAGCTACAATATTTATTTTAAAAAAGGTGGCGAAACACATCTCCCATTCGTTGGAGAGAACCCAGTTATATATAGTTATTAAGATCCAGATCAGCAGTCCAACTAAGAGACACTTGATACATACTCTCATGTCAGGTACCATGAGATGTCCGTTGTGTTGTGTGTGTTGTTGTGTGTTGTTGTGGTGTGTGTGTGGTGTTGTTGTGTGTGTGTGGTGTGTGGTGTGTGTGAAAAGCTCAGTAAAAAGAGCAGCATAGCTACATGCTGCAGCAGACGTTGCTCAAGAGAGAATACATTTCTCAAGTAAAAAAAGTTTGCAGCCTTTGGACTAGGGGGATGTGCATGGGGGGATGTGCACGGACTAGGGGGATGTGCACGGGGGGGGGATGTGCACGGTTATTTGAATATTCAAACGGATGTCAGTGTTCGAATACTAGTGTGAAAATGATAGGCCTATTTTAAAAACACTGAAAAGGCTCATTCTAAATTAAATTTAAAAAATATCCATGTGACAATGTTACGTTACAATGGATATACTGTACCGTGACATTTTTAATTATTAATTGAATAAAACAAACTTGTCAAATGTAGTTAACCACTAGGCTATCCTGCCGCCCGAGAAAATGGATACAGCCCTGACGTTCCAGCGGGGAACATTTTGAATGTTAGAGGACTAGTGTGCATGACTTAAAAAAGAGAGTCTGGGGCCTCCCGGGTGGCGCAGTGGTTAAGGGCGCTGTACTGCAGCGCCAGCTGTGCCACCAGAGACTCTGGTCTCTGACCAGTGCGTCGCCCCACGGACCTCCCGGTCGCGGCCGGTTACGACAGAGCCTGGGCGGTTACGACAGAGCCTGGGCGGTTACGACAGAGCCTGGGCCACTCTGGTGGCACAGGCTCTGTCGTAACCGCCCAGGCTCTGTCGTAACCGGCCGCGACCGGGAGGTCCGTGGGGCGACGCACGCGTCGTCCGGGTTAGGCCGGTAGGGAAATCCTTGTCTCATCGGGCACCAGCGAATCCTGTGGCGGGCCGGGTGCAGTGCGCGGTAACCAAGGTTACCAGGTTCCCGGTGTTTCCTCCAACACATTGGTGCGACTGGCTTCCGGGTTGGGATGCGCGCTGTGTTAAGAAGCAGTGCGGCTTGGTTGGGTTGTGTATCGGAGAACGCATGACTTTCAACCTTAGTCTCTCCCGAGCCCGTACGGGAGTTGTAGCGATGAGACAAGATAGTAGCTACTAAACAATTGGATCGCACGAAATTGGGGAGAAAAAGGGGTAAATATTCACAAATTAGCATCCCTGTCTACTGAAGTGAAGACATCCTCCTGTGGGCTCTGTGACAGAAACACAGACAACCGGATGTAGCCTGTTGCAACAGGCTACCACACAAATGGCACACTATTCAGAGCCCTTTGTTTAAAAAAAAAAAAACGTATTTTTTGTTTACGTAAGAGTAACCTTTCTCAGAGCTATGAGAGCAAGGTAAAGCTGCATGTGTTAGCGAGCTAGAGAAACAAACAAGCTTTATAAATAGCACTCATTACTGAGAATCACCCGGCGAAGCTCAATTTAACGCTAAGCTTTAAATCCTCTTTGCAGTACTGTAACGCTCTCGTCTCTACTGACACATACACTAAATCTGTACTACACTACTCCATCCTCAAGACAAGAGGGGCTTCACAGTTCAGTGTTTATACTGGCAGAAACTGAGGAAACCAGTAACAACATACATAACAACTGCTAGAAATAGGCTAATGTAGTAGTACCATTCACATAAAGCACTTCTGAGATGGCTTACATTTATAGGAGGTGAGTCCATAGGCCTACAAATAGAGGTAAGAGCCTAATGTCAATACTGCAACTTGTTCTTATTGCCCAGAACTGTAAATGACTTGTTTTAACAGGGCAGAGATCACCTGTTGACCCTGCCATTACAGATTTAGAGCAAACAAGTGGTCAGGGAAACATAAACATTTGAGCAAGAGGCCCATTTCAGTGAGTTATTGGAGACGCCGAAGAGGACAAGGTCTTCCTCCCATATGGCACCCTACTCTCTAATATAGGGACAACATACCCATAGGGCACCGGTAACAATATATATATTTTTTTAAACAGTACCACATCTAGAGGGAATAGGGAGACGCAGAGAGCGACCAACAAGTAAAACAACCCCACAATGTTCTCATGTTGCTGGAAGCCTCAAAGACAGGTCACTTCCTGTCAGAATGAGCACTTCCCTAAGAGATTAAGAAACCACTTGTGAGTCTTAAATGGCACCCTAGTACCTATGGGGGCTCTGGTCAAATGTAGTGCACTATATAGGGAATAGGGTGCAGTCTTTGGACGTAGGCACCAGCTCTGCCTCCGCAACAACCACACGACTTTTTTAAGAGACATGTTGTTTTTCCTCACACCTCTAGTCAGCGTAGCAGAAGCGGTGAAAATGGAGGAACGATATATTATTTTTTAACTTTTATAGCGCTTTTCAAATTCAATTTCAAAATGGCATTATAATAAAATAAAATAAAAACATTTAAATGCTGGAAGCCTCCTAGGCGGCTTCAGAGGAAGTTTCACCGATAAGCGATATTCAATATATATATATTTTTTTAAATGAAAGAAAAGAGAATCTCCTTATCTGAACAGAAGCATACGATTCCCTTGGTTACTGACAATCTCATGATGTGTCATTATGGTCATAATGTAAGAAGACACTTGAAGCATTATTTCTTGGACAATTGTGCTTTTGGATGGCAATTTGAGAAATGGCACTAATTTCCCCACTGTAAAACAGTATATCGGTAAAGTTTTGTATACAGTTAAAAAAAAAAATTTAATTAGTAAAAATTTTAAGAGCAGTTTGAAAGATATGGCAAATAGAATTCAAACCGGATGGACATCAGAAAGAGATGGGAGAGGAAGGACAGGTGAAAAACATGAATAAAATATAACTATTGTAAAATAGGCTGTCCATGAAATGTATAAAGTATGTATGAGCTGAAAATACAGGCCTCAGCGCTGATGTTCACTAGTTTAGTCCAATTGGGGGAGGGTAATTAATTAAGAAACCCCCCCCCCCTTTTTTAAAGATGTGACTATATTTATATGTGTATGTACAGTTGGAGTCAGAAGTTCACATAAACTTAGGTCGGAGTCATTAAGTCTCGTTTTTCAACCACTCCACAAATTTCCTGTTAACAAACTATAGTTTTGGCAAGTTGGTTAGGACATCTACTTTGTGCATAACACAAGTAATTTTTTCCAAGAATTGTTTACAGACAGATTATTTCACTTATAATTCAGTGTATCACAATTCCAGTGGGTCAGAAGTTTACATACACTAAGTTGACTGTGCCTTTAAACAGCTTGGAAAATTCCAGAAAATTATGTCATGGCTTTAGAAGCTTCTGATAGGCTAATTGATATCATTTGAGTCAATTGGAGGTGTACCTGTGGATGTATTTCAAGGCCTACCTTCAAACTCAGTGTCTCTTTGCTTGACATCATGGGAAAATCAAAATAAATCAGCCAAGACATCAGAGAAAAAAATTGTAGACCTCCACAAGTCTGGTTCATCCTAAGGAGCAATTTCCAAACGGCTGAAGGTACCACGTTCATCTGTACAAACAATAGTACGCAAGTATAAACACCATGGGACCACACAGCCATCATACCGCTCAGGAAGGAGATGTGTTCTGTCTCCTAGAGATTAACTTACTTTGGTGCGAAAAGTGCAAATCAATCCCAGAACAGCAGCAAAGGACCTTGTGAAGATGCTGGAGGAAAAGTATCTATATCCACAGAAAAATGAGTCCTATAATCGACAAAACCTGAAAGGCCGCTCAGCAAGGAAGAAGCCACTGCTCCAAAACCTACATAAAAAAGCTAGACTACAATTTGAAACTGCACATGGGGACAAAGACCGTACTTTTTTGGAGAAATGTCCTCTGGTCTGATGAAACAAAAATAGTAATGTTTGGCCATAATGACCATTGTCATGTTTGGAGGAAAAAGGGGGAGGCTTACAAGCCGAAGAACACCATCCCAACCGTGAAGCACGGGGGTGGCATCATGTTGTAGGGGTGCTTTGCTGCAGGAGGGACTGGTGCACTTCACAAAATAGATGGCATCATGAGGTGGGAAAGTATGTGGATATATTGGAGCAACATCAAGACATTAGTCAGGAAGTTAACTTCTTTGGGATAGGGGGCAGCATTTTCACTTTTGGATGAAAAGCATGCCCAGAGTAAATGAGTGGAGGACAGAGGAGCCTCTTAAAGAATAAGTTACAGGTCTGTGAGAGCCAGAAATCTTGTTTGTAGGTGACCAAATACTTATTTTCCACCATAATTTGCAAATAAATTCATTAAAAATCCTACAATGTGATTTTCTGGATTTTTTTCTCTCTCATTTTGTCTGTCATAGTTGAAGTGTACCTATGATGAAAATTACAGGCCCCTCCCATCTTTTTAAGTGGGAGAACTTGCACAATTGGTGGCTGACTAAATACTTTTTTGCCCCACTGTATGTATGTATTTATGTATGTATGTATGTATGTATGTATGAATGAATGAATGAATGTAAGTACACACACACACACACACACACACACACACACACACACACACACACACACACACACACACACACACACACACACACACACACACACACACACACACACACACACACACACACACACACACACACAACCGGTCAAAAGTTTTAGAACACCTACTCATTCAAGGGTTTTTCTTTATTTGTACTATTTTCTACATTGTAGAATAATAGTGAAGACATCAACACTATGAAATAACACATATGGAATCATGTAGTAACCAAAAAATGTGTTAAACATATCAAAACATATATTTATATTTCAGATTCTTGAAATAGCCACCCCTTTGCCTTGATGACAGCTTTGCACACTTGGCATTCTCTCAACCAGCTTTACAAAAGGTACCGGGAATGTTTTTCAATTATCAAGTGCGCCTCCTTAAAATGTTAATTTGTGGTATTTCTTTCCTCCTTAATGCATTTTATTTAACCTTAATTTAATGAGGCAAGTCAGTTAAGTTGTACCTAAGAAGGTAAACTAAACTATTCACTGTCATATTTAAAACAGGATCTGATTGTTTTTTTTTGGTGGATATTGGGCTCCCGAGTGGCGCAGAGGTCTAAGGCACTGCATGTCAGTACTCGAGGCGTCACTACAGACCCTGGTTCGATTCCAGGCTGTATCACAACCGGCCATGATTGGGAGTCACATAGGGCGGCGCACAGTTGCCCCAGCATCATCCCGGTTTGGCTGGGGTAGGCCATCATTGTAATTAAGAATTTGTTCTTAACTGACTTGCCTAGTTAAATAAAGGCTTAATTAAAAAAATATATCCTGTAAACCACAAATAAATGTTCTTAAAATAATGTTTAATATTTTGAGTTTCTTTAAATTCTTCAGAGTTAATTCAAAGGGTCATTTTCATGCATATTAGTAAGTAGAGAGGAATTGTAGTTATATCCAACTCACCTGGCTCCAGTTTAATAATCTTGACAGCAGCAAGCTCTCCCGTTTGGATGTTTCGAGCCTGAAAGAGAGAGAGAAGAGAGTATGGGCCGGGGAGTCATTGTTGGGGAATGGGAAGTTTAAAAAATAGTCGCACAATATCACGAAACTCCTGTTATCAGATAGGCCTATATTGGGGGGCAGAATTGAAATTCAAACTGTAAAATTACATTACTGTATATCCCTCTCTAGTTAGTTCAGTTCACTGGGGCTGCGGTTCTTCATACTGGTACTGACCAAACCAGAGAGACATCACCAGACAGTCCAGCATTAGGTTATGATTCAGTGTTTCCATCTGGGCCGGAGGAAGTAGGTCGCCATCAACCTCAAGTCCAGCTCAAGACGCTAGGCTAGGATATGTCTCCTAAAGGCGTCCTCGTACAGAGGAAAAGCCTTATTCTAAAAATTGATTAAATCGTATTTTTAATCAATCCACACAATACCTCATAACGCTGAAGCGTTACAAACTAATCACATTTACACAAGTATTCAGCCCATTTACTCAGTACTTTGTTGAAGCACCTTTGGCAGCGATTAGCCTCAAATCTTCTCGGGTATGATGCTACAAGCTTGGCACACCTGGATTTGGGGAGTGTCTCCACTTTCTTCTCTGCAGATTCTCAAGCTCTGTCAGGTTGGATGGGGAGCGTCGCTGCAAAGCTATTTTCAGGTCTCTTCAGAGATGTTTGATCGGGTTCAAGTCCGGGCTCTGGCTGGGTCACTCAAGGACATTCAGACTTGTCCCGAAGACACTCCTGCGTTGTCTTGGCTGTGTGCTTAGAGCCGTTTTCCTGTTGGAAGGTTAACCTTCGACCCATTCAGAGGTCCTGAGTGCTCTGGAAGAAGCTTTTCATCAAAGATCTCTGTTCATCTTTCCCTCGATCCTGACTAGTCTCTCAGTCCCTGCCGCTGAAAAACATCCCCACAGCATGATGCTGCCACCAAGATTCACCATAGGGATGGTGCCAGGTTTCATCTAGATGTGACGCTTGCATTCAAGTGAAAAGGTTCAAACTTGGTTTCATCAGACCAGAGAATCTTGTTTCTCATGGTCTGAGAGTCTTGAGGTGCCTTCTGGCAAACTCCAAGCGGGCTGTCATGTGCCTTTCACAAAGAAGTGGCTTCCGTCTGGCTACTCTACCATAAAGGCCTGATTGGTGGAGTGCTGCAGAGATGGGAGAACCTTCCAGAAGGACAAACATCTCCACAAAGGAACTCTGTCAGAGTGACCATTGGGTTCTTGGTCACATCCCTGACCAAGGCCCTTCTCCCCCAATTGCTCAGTTTGGCTGGGCGGCCAGCCCTAGGAAGAGGTGGTTTCAAACTTCTTCCATTTAACAATGATGAAGGCCACTTTTCTTGGTGACCTTCAAATGGCACAGAAATGTTTTGGTACCCTTGTGCCTTGACACAACCCTGTCTCGGAGCTCTACGGACAATTCCTTCAACCTCACGGCTTAGTTTTTACTCTGACATGCACTGTCAACTGGGGGACCTTATATAGACAGGTGTGTGCCTTTCCAAATCATGTCCGATCAATTGACTTTACCGCAGGTGGACTCCAATCATGTTGTAGAAACATCTCAAGGATGATCAATGGAAACAGGATGCACCGGAGCTCAGCTGAGTCTCATAAAGGGTATGAATACTTATGTAAATAAGGTTCCATGCCTTCCGAGGTGCGCAGTGGTCTAAGGCACTGCATCACAGTACTAGCTGTGCCACTAGACATTCTGGGTTCGAGTCCAAGCTCTGTCGCAGCAGGCCGTGACCGGGAGACCAATGGGTCGACGCACAATTGTCCCAGCGTCGTCCGTGTTCGGGGAGGGTTTGGCCGGCAAGGATGTCCTTGTCTCATCGCGCACTAGCGACTCCTGTGGCAGGCCGGGCGCAGTGCACGCTGACCAGGTCGCCAGGTGTACGGTGTTTCCTCCGACACATTGGTGTGGCTGGCTTCCGGGTTAAGTTAGCGTTGTGTCAAGAGGCAGTGCGGCTTGGTTGGGTTGTGTTTCGGAAGATGCACAGCTCTCGACCTTCGCCTCTCCCGAGTCCATACGGGAGTTGCAGCGATGAAACAAGACTAACTACCAATTGGATACCATGAAAAGGGGCTAAAAGAATATATAAATCTGAACAAGGCAGGCACTGTTCCTAGGCTGTCATTGTAAATAAGAATTTGTTCTTAACTGACTTGTCTAGTTTAAATAAAGGTGTATATAAAAAAAGACCTCTGATTTCAGGATGAAAAGTAAAAGTCCATTATTTTGTCTTAGCCAAGTCCCACCACCCCCACACAGCCAAGTCCCACCACCCCCTCACAGCCAAGTCCCACCACCCCCTCACAGCCAAGTCCCACCACCCCCTCACAGCCAAGTCCCACCACCCCCTCACAGCCAAGTCCCACCACCCCCACACAGCCAAGTCCCGCAACCCCCCACCACCACCAAGTCCCGCCACCCCCACACACACACACAGCCAAGTCCCGCCACCCCCACACACACACACAGCCAAGTCCCGCCACCCCCACACACACACACAGCCAAGTCCCGCCACCCCCACACAGCCAAGTCCCGCCACCCCCACACAGCCAAGTCCCGCCACCCCCACACACATACAGCCAAGTCCCACCACCCCCCCACACACACACCCCCCCCCCCACATGGCCAAGCCCCCCCCACCACGCACACGTCTCCCTCTCTGGTATTGCACTCTGATAGAGATGCTCAGTCTACTTTCATTGATTTTCCACAAAGGGAGGATTCATCGCTCCAAGAGGTCCAGGAACTACCTTCCTCTTCAAACCGGTGTGACATTTCTCAAATTTAAGTTCGCACATTACAACAAAAATCAGCCCAGGATAAAAATCTGAATGAGCAAAATATTGTCGGTTTAATCTTCAGTACTGACCCCCCCCCCCCCCCCCATTTATAGACTTGGGACAATAAACAGACAGAAATAGCTGAAAGTCCAGGGATAGACTTGAAGGATTTTGGGCACTGGCAAGCCTGGCTAGTAGACCACAATGTTATCTACATATCTACATCGGTTATAAAAACCTGTGCCACGAGATATCTTAAAAAGACCCAATTGTACTGTCTGGCAGGCTAGTTGGGAACATTTTCTACGAGCCTGGTCTGATAAGGACTAGCGTCGGGCTAGCTTAAAATGTCCATCCCTGGATGAAACACACTTCATCAAAAGAGAGAAGAGCCGAGTAACAAAACAACCAATCAAACTCAACCCTCATGGGTTTACTTTCTGGTCTTCTCAATTTGACAAATATCTCTGTCACATAGGGCGGCAGGGTAGCCTAGTGGTTAGAGCGTTGGACTAGTAACCGGAAGGTTGCAAGTTCAAACCCCCGAGCTGCCAAGGTACAAAAATCGGTCGTTCTGCCCCTGAACAAGGCAGTTAACCCATTGTTCCTAGGCCGTCATTGAAAATAAGAATTTGTTCTTAACTGACTTGCCTGGCTAAATAAAGGTAACATTAAAAAAAAAAAAATCGGTGCCCTACAGCAGACCAAAGTCATTGTTTATGGGGAGGACTTTTCAAATTTGAAGTATCTCCCTCTGTCAGTACGGCAAAGTACACTCCCATTCTGGGCACATGTTTAGACAAGGACCTGGTCGTATTTCACTCTGCCTGCCGTAGTCTGCATGTCAAATGGTACCCTATTCCCTAAGTGTCCTGGTCAGAAATAGTGCACTAAATTGGGAATAGGGTACCATTTGAAACTTGGCTTACGGCTCTGGGGAAAATACCAGGCACTGCATTCCACCAGTGGCCTGCCTCAGCTGTGGGGGCTCTGTGTCTGGGGTGGGACTAACCTTCCACAGATTACTTAGTGAGGCGAGGGCTTGACAGACTGGCTGCTTCAACTATCACACACTGGAGCAAATTGGTAGCCAAGTCATCCATTACAAAGAGGTAAACAAGAACACTTTTTAAAGTTTGAAATGCAACTGTCTGCACACTTGGGATTTTGAACTTGGGAACAGACAGGAAAATGTCTAGATTGGCTCAAATTCCAATCCAATAAATTGTCCCTTTGTTAATACTCTCTCCTCATAGCTTTGCCAGGAAAATGAGAAACTGGCGCTGGATCGCACCCATCTCTCCCTACCAATCCATCTAACTTCTACTTTAGCCACATGCTCCAACAAACAATAACTGAGGTGTGTGTGTGTGTGGGGGGGGGGGGGGGTTGCAGTACAATGCTTTATTAAATGGGTTATTTCACAAATAACACCCTATTCCCTAAATAGTGCACTACTTTACCAGGACCCATAGTGCTCTGGTCAGAAATAGTGCACTATATAGGGAATATGGTGCCATTTGGGAAATAACCATGGATTACAGATGTATCCTACATTAAATAAGTCTGGTGGTCCATACTGGGGAAACCAAATACAACACAGGGTTACTATGATAAATGACCTGACAAAGTTCATGTTTTTCTGGCAGCGATTAACATCAGAAAGGCATTGGGTTGCCCAAATGAATCCTTCTTCCCAGTTTTAAAGCAGTGTACTGTGTATATCATCGCTACCATAGAATGATTCTGGTTTCCGACTGTACATCCAAGTATGTGCAACTGCTAAGCAATGTTCTGACAACGTCATCGAAACATACGAAAGACCTTCAGAGTAAAGATATTGGTTCAAGCCAACGGTGTAGCTACTATCGGATATAAAAATAGGTTTGACGTAAAAACTTCTATTCAATGTCGTTGCTACATCACGTGTGGGATTTTCCGTTGTTGCACATAAAAGACAACAACAAAAACAGGAAATCAGCTCCAAGCAAATTTTTTTCAATGTAAGAAATCTGTTCATGTATTCCCACGCAATAGTAGAAATACACGACGTGAAATTGTACAAATGTAAACAAGGTTTGAAATGACTGTTTTAGTCAAACATATCTGTTTGTGGCTTCTTGCGGTCAATTTGCAGTGTACAAATGATTTGTAATTATGTTCCGCCCCAACTCACCCTCCAACTATCCGCTCCAGAAGAAAAAAAAAAAAAAAGAAAAATAATCTAGTTGAAGATCCCTGGGGTAGACTGCCGTTGTCCTTCAGCTACTGTATATGGAACCCAAAACACCAGAGCGATAACGTGGTGGGGGGCAGATGCTTAACTCATTAGGAGTAAATGAAAGGTAAATGAAAGCCTTTGTGGTAGGTGACTCACTACTCGAAATAAAATCCTCTATAAAACTTCACAAGACAGGTCCCGTCAAAACAGGCAAAAGTGACTTAAGAAAAATTGATAACTTAAGAGCTTGATAACATACCTAGGTATATGTTTCCTATTGACGCCAGGCTGAAAAAACATCCTTTAAAAACAGATAACGAAATAGTACACATGCCATGTAGATGAGCATTCACTTTAGTTTCCATTCTAAAACTAAAATGCCCCTGCAACTACTGGCAAACCGACAACAGTAAAGGTTCAGTGCTTTGCATCAAGGTGCTAGTAGGCTATACAACATACACACCGCCATCGCAGAACTTTACTAACATCTTGAATATAAAGGCTTTTAACACATTGAGAGAAAGAGAAATGAACTACGGGACTGGGGGAGTCTACCTTGACAACTTCATGTCAGTAACTCTGGCCAGATTTCAATAGGAATTAGATAGGGGATAGAAGCACTCAAGTACAGGGATCTCGTGCCTCCCAACAGATGTGTGTGCTTGTTTTGGTTAGACAGAGATCTAAATTCAGAACACCCAAATCTAATACAGACTGTTTATTCAGTTTGATGGTAGCTTAAATAAATACCTTGTACACATCTCCATATGTGCCGCTCCCAACTCGTTGAATAAGCTCGAAATCCTGCTGTGGGTTTTTTCTTTGAATTTCTCCACTAGGTCTTGGAAAGATATCCATAGCAGCTAGCTAATTGGCTGGACACCTAGCTACTTTACATTTAGCTAGCTAGTTAGCTTGTGCAAATAGACGTCACTATCATTCGAGAGGAGTACTTCAAGTTGTGATAACTTGCTTCTCTAAAGCTGCAGAAGTGTTGCTTCCAAATCTGGCCTCTGGTCCATTTCCTGCCAATGAGACAGAGAAGAAAAGTTAATGAGGAAACCTCTAGCTAATAGCTTGGTGCCTTGAACTGCACACACACACACACACACACACAGTGTTGCTAAATACTGCACAATTTAAACACTTTCCCACCAAACCCCCCACTCCCCAAAACACGTTAAAATTGCACTATAAATTGTGCCTTCCATTATTATACTAATGTTATAACGTTTATTATACTTTGAGATTTACTTTATGTTCGTATTCTTATGTTTTGTCATTTATTTTTGTTGTTGCATTGTTGAGAAGGTACATGCAAGTAAGCATTTCGTTGGACGTTGTATAGTAAGTTATACTATGTGTATCCTGTACATACTAACGTTACTAATTAAACTTTAAACTTGAAAAGGTAGCTACAAACCACAGATCTAATTCCACAACAAAGACCGTCAAGAATCAACTGATTTGCTGACCAGCCGGTTAGGTAGAGGATAGCAAGCTAGCTAACAGTAACTAACTTCCAAACGGCTAACGTTAGCTTACGAAAAAAAGTCAGCAGATAAACAATAGAGGTTGATCATTGAATGTTTATAACGTTATAGTTCAACACAATTGCTTAACCCTCTGCAACGTTAGAGAGTTAATGAAATTAGCTGGTTACTATAGCTACCGGAGCGATATTATTAAACTGTTTTTTTCCAAAACACTAACTAAACTTCTGGTTTTCATCCTTCTTCTCTAATAAAATATACTAATTCAGAAAATGGGACACCAGACGAGTGCAATTAACTACCATGTAGAAACTAACAAGTGTCTCGGCCTTCCACTCCATGACCAAGAATAGTCAGCCTTGCTAGCTATCTATTTAGCATTACCCCGCAACTAACATGCGCTAACTAGCCGTTAGCTAATCCAACGTCTGCTCCACTTACCAATTACTCCATATAGGTTTGACATACGAAAAGTCATATGTTCAATTCCTTTTCATCCCCCCCAAAAAACAAAACAAAAAAACATAAAAGTACTATTTATTCCTCAGAGAAAGTGTAAACTTCTTGCTGGCTGCTCACTCAGCAACGGCAAAAAAAAAAAACGTATCTCGGCTGGAAGTCCCAACTTCACGATTTCGACGTTAACACGTCATTTCCTCCTGTTGACAGCGCGAGCTGCTACTAACTAGGGGAAATGTACTTTATTGTCACCTCACGTTTTCGACGTTAGCACGTCATTTCCTCCTGTTGACAGTACGGGCTGCTGCTACTAACTAGGATAAATGTACTTTATTGTCACCCATGCGTTCAACTGTAAACGCTAACTAGATTGCAAGAATAACAACAACTAACATCATTGAATCGATAAAAAAAAATCTATTGAAAGCATTGTTTTTGTCCAGACGAAATGACTGTCACTCTGATATATGACGTGCGACTACTGCCACCTAGTGATGCAAGTAAACAACTGTAACAGAGAAGAATAAAAACTATTCCTGTAGATATTACAACTAAAATTAGAGATTAATTTGGGATCTTCTGTGATGAGACCATTCATATTTAATTGTTGAATTGTATTATTTTTTAGAGTGGTAATTACACTTTCTTCAACTCTCTACTCTACTCATAAAACACACTACATAAATATTTTCCAACCTCATATTTAAAAAGCTCCCAGTTATTACTGTATGAATTGTCATTTATAGTTCTAAGTATTGTGAGGTGTCCTCAAATCTTTTTTTTGACTCTCTGGGGGATGTGAAATCAATTGGGGAGGCTGAGGGGGAACAGTTTAATCACCCTATTATATTTGAACACATCATTTATTCTATTGAACACCTTAAAAATAATAAGTCTCCTGGGACTGATGGTATATCTGCTGAGTTTTACACAACGTTTTCTCAATTTCTGTTAGAGGTCTTTTCTGAAAGCATTGTAAATAATGCTCTCCCTCCCAGTTTGACTACAGGTCTGATTACATTGTAAATAATGCTCTCCCTCCCAGTCTGACTACAGGTCTGATTACATTGTAAATAATGCTCTCCCTCCCAGTCTGACTCCAGGTCTGATTACATTGTAAATAATGCTCTCCCTCCCAGTCTGACTCCAGGTCTGATTACATTGTAAATAATGCTCTCCCTCCCAGTCTGACTCCAGGTCTGATTACATTGTAAATAATGCTCTCCCTCCCAGTTTGACTCCAGGTCTGATTACATTGTAAATAATGCTCTCCCTCCCAGTCTGACTCCAGGTCTGATTACATTGTAAATAATGCTCTCCCTCCCAGTCTGACTCCAGGTCTGATTACATTGTAAATAATGCTCTCCCTCCCAGTTTGACTCCAGGTCTGATTACATTGTAAATAATGCTCTCCCTCCCAGTTTGACTCCAGGTCTGATTACATTGTAAATAATGATCTCCCTCCCAGTCTGACTCCAGGTCTGATTACATTGTAAATAATGATCTCCCTCCCAGTCTGACTCCAGGTCTGATTACATTGTAAATAATGCTCTCCCTCCCAGTCTGACTCCAGGTCTGATTACATTGTAAATAATGCTCTCCCTCCCAGTCTGACTCCAGGTCTGATTACATTGTAAATAATGCTCTCCCTCCCAGTCTGACTCCAGGTCTGATTACATTGTAAATAATGCTCTCCCTCCCAGTCTGACTCAAGGTCTGATTACATTGATACCTAATCCCAAGAAAGACTTGCTTCTCCTCCATAATTGGCGTCCAATCTATCTGGTCAATAACGACTACAACAACGACTACAACAACAACTACAACAACGACTACAATAACGACTACAAAATATTAACCTCTATATTTGTAAAAAGAATGAAGGCAGTATTGGACTCAATTATAGAAGAGACCCAATCTGGCTTCACGAGGAACAAACATATATCTAATCATATCCGACTGGTGACTATTCTGATCTAATCTTCAAAGATAGTTTTATTGTCTTCATATACTTTTATAAAGCCTTCGATACAGTGGAACATGAGTTTATATTTCTCTCCCTGGAGAAATTTGGTTTTGGGGAATTATTTTGTAGTACTGTTAAAACTATTTTTAATCAAATCAAATTGTATTGGTCACATACACATGGTTAACAGATGTTATTGGTCACGTGGTGAGCAGATGTTATTGGTCACATACACGTGGTTAACAGATGTTATTGGTCACATACACATGGTTAACAGATGTTATTGGTCACGTGGTGAGCAGATGTTATTGGTCACATACACGTGGTTAACAGATGTTATTGGTCACGTGGTGAGCAGATGTTATTGGTCACATACACATGGTTAACAGATGTTATTGGTCACATACACATGGTTAACAGATGTTATTGGTCACGTGGTGAGCAGATGTTATTGGTCACATACACGTGGTTAACAGATGTTATTGGTCACATACACGTGGTTAACAGATGTTATTGGTCACATGGTTAACAGATGTTATTGGTCACATACACATGGTTAACAGATGTTATTGGTCACATACACATGGTTAACAGATGTTATTGGTCACATACACATGGTTAACAGATGTTATTGGTCACGTGGTTAACAGATGTTATTGGTCACGTGGTTAACAGATGTTATTGGTCACGTGGTGAGCAGATGTTATTGGTCACATACACATGGTTAACAGATGTTATTGGTCACGTGGTTAGCAGATGTTATTGGTCACATACACATGGTTAACAGATGTTATTGGTCACATACACATGGTTAACAGATGTTATTGGTCACGTGGTTAACAGATGTTATTGGTCACATACACATGGTTAACAGATGTTATTGGTCACATACACATGGTTAACAGATGTTATTGGTCACATACACATGGTTAACAGATGTTATTGGTCACATACACATGGTTAACAGATGTTATTGGTCACATACACATGGTTAACAGATGTTATTGGTCACATACACATGGTTAACAGATGTTATTGGTCACATACACATGGTTAACAGATGTTATTGGTCACATACACGTGGTTAACAGATGTTATTGGTCACATACACGTGGTTAACAGATGTTATTGGTCACATACACATGGTTAACAGATGTTATTGGTCACATACACGTGGTTAACAGATGTTATTGGTCACATACACGTGGTTAACAGATGTTATTGGTCACATACACATGGTTAACAGATGTTATTGGTCACGTGGTTAGCAGATGTTATTGGTCACATACACATGGTGAGCAGATGTTATTGGTCACATACACGTGGTGAGCAGATGTTATTGGTCACGTGGTTAACAGATGTTATTGGTCACATACACATGGTTAACAGATGTTATTGGTCACGTGGTTAACAGATGTTATTGGTCACGTGGTTAACAGATGTTATTGGTCACGTACACATGGTTAACAGATGTTATTGGTCACGTGGTTAACAGATGTTATTGGTCACATACACATGGTTAACAGATGTTATTGGTCACATGGTTAGCAGATGTTATTGGTCACATACACATGGTTAACAGATGTTATTGGTCACGTGGTTAACAGATGTTATTGGTCACATACACATGGTTAACAGATGTTATTGGTCACGTGGTTAACAGATGTTATTGGTCACATACACATGGTTAATAGATGTTATTGGTCACGTGGTTAACAGATGTTATTGGACACATGGTTAACAGATGTTATTGGTCACATGGTTAACAGATGTTATTGGTCACATGGTTAACAGATGTTATTGGTCACATGGTTAACAGATGTTATTGGTCACGTGGTTAACAGATGTTATTGGTCACATGGTTAACAGATGTTATTGGTCACATGGTTAGCAGATGTTATTGGTCACGTGGTTAACAGATGTTATTGGTCACGTGGTTAACAGATGTTATTGGTCACATACACATGGTGAGCAGATGTTATTGGTCACATACACATGGTGAGCAGATGTTATTGGTCACATACACATGGTGAGCAGATGTTATTGGTCACATGGTTCGCAGATGTTATTGGTCACGTGGTTAACAGATGTTATTGGTCACATACACATGGTGAGCAGATGTTATTGGTCACATACACATGGTGAGCAGATGTTATTGGTCACATACACATGGTGAGCAGATGTTATTGGTCACATGGTTAGCAGATGTTATTGGTCACGTGGTTAACAGATGTTATTGGTCACATACACATGGTTAACAGATGTTATTGGTCACGTGGTTAGCAGATGTTATTGGTCACGTGGTTAGCAGATGTTATTGGTCACATACACATGGTTAACAGATGTTATTGGTCACGTGGTGAGCAGATGTTATTGGTCACATACACATGGTTAACAGATGTTATTGGTCACGTGGTGAGCAGATGTTATTGGTCACATACACGTGGTTAACAGATGTTATTGGTCACGTGGTTAACAGATGTTATTGGTCACGTGGTTAACAGATGTTATTGGTCACATACACGTGGTTAACAGATGTTATTGGTCACATACACGTGGTTAACAGATGTTATTGGTCACATACACGTGGTTAACAGATGTTATTGGACACATGGTTAACAGATGTTATTGGTCACGTGGTTAACAGATGTTATTGGACACATGGTTAACAGATGTTATTGGTCACGTGGTTAACAGATGTTATTGGTCACATGATTAACAGATGTTATTGGTCACGTGGTTAACAGATGTTATTGGTCACGTGGTTAACAGATGTTATTGGTCACATGGTTAACAGATGTTATTGGTCACATACACATGGTTAACAGATGTTATTGGTCACATGGTTAACAGATGTTATTGGTCACATACACATGGTTAACAGATGTTATTGGTCACGTGGTTAACAGATGTTATTGGTCACGTGGTTAACAGATGTTATTGGTCACGTGGTTAACAGATGTTATTGGTCACGTGGTTAACAGATGTTATTGGTCACGTGGTTAGCAGATGTTATTGGTCACGTGGTTAACAGATGTTATTGGTCACGTGGTTAGCAGATGTTATTGGTCACGTGGTTAACAGATGTTATTGGTCACGTGGTTAGCAGATGTTATTGGTCACATACACGTGGTTAACAGATGTTATTGGTCACGTGGTTAGCAGATGTTATTGGTCACGTGGTTAACAGATGTTATTGGTCACGTGGTTAGCAGATGTTATTGGTCACGTGGTTAACAGATGTTATTGGTCACGTGGTTAGCAGATGTTATTGGTCACGTGGTTAGCAGATGTTATTGGTCACGTGGTTAGCAGATGTTATTGGTCACGTGGTTAGCAGATGTTATTGGTCACGTGGTTAACAGATGTTATTGGTCACATGGTTAACAGATGTTATTGGTCACGTGGTTAACAGATGTTATTGGTCACGTGGTTAGCAGATGCTATTGGTCACGTGGTTAGCAGATGTTATTGGTCACATGGTTAACAGATGTTATTGGTCACATGGTTAACAGATGTTATTGGTCACATGGTTAACAGATGTTATTGGTCACATGGTTAACAGATGTTATTGGTCACGTGGTTAACAGATGTTATTGGTCACATGGTTAACAGATGTTATTGGTCACGTGGTTAGCAGATGTTATTGGTCACGTGGTTAACAGATGTTATTGGTCACATACACATGGTTAACAGATGTTATTGGTCACATGGTTAACAGATGTTATTGGTCACATGGTTAACAGATGTTATTGGTCACGTGGTTAACAGATGCTATTGGTCACGTGGTTAACAGATGTTATTGGTCACATGGTTAACAGATGTTATTGGTCACATACACATGGTTAACAGATGTTATTGGTCACGTGGTTAACAGATGTTATTGGTCACATACACATGGTTAACAGATGTTATTGGTCACGTGGTTAACAGATGTTATTGGTCACGTGGTTAACAGATGTTATTGGTCACGTGGTTAACAGATGTTATTGGTCACATACACGTGGTTAACAGATGTTATTGGTCACGTGGTTAGCAGATGTTATTGGTCACATACACGTGGTTAGCAGATGTTATTGGTCACATGGTTAGCAGATGTTATTGGTCACGTGGTTAGCAGATGTTATTGGTCACGTGGTTAACAGATGTTATTGGTCACGTGGTTAACAGATGTTATTGGTCACATGGTTAACAGATGTTATTGGTCACATGGTTAACAGATGTTATTGGTCACATGGTTAACAGATGTTATTGGTCACATGGTTAACAGATGTTATTGGTCACATGGTTAACAGATGTTATTGGTCACGTGGTTAACAGATGTTATTGGTCACATGGTTAACAGATGTTATTGGTCACATGGTTAACAGATGTTATTGGTCACATGGTTAACAGATGTTATTGGTCACATGGTTAACAGATGTTATTGGTCACATGGTTAACAGATGTTATTGGTCACATGGTTAACAGATGTTATTGGTCACATACACATGGTTAATAGATGTTATTGGTCACATGGTTAGCAGATGTTATTGGACACATGGTAAACAGATGTTATTGGTCACGTGGTTAACAGATGTTATTGGTCACATGATTAACAGATATTATTGGTCACGTGGTTAACAGATGTTATTGGTCACGTGGTTAACAGATGTTATTGGTCACATGGTTAACAGATGTTATTGGTCACATACACATGGTTAACAGATGTTATTGGTCACATGGTTAACAGATGTTATTGGTCACATACACATGGTTAACAGATGTTATTGGTCACGTGGTTAACAGATGTTATTGGTCACGTGGTTAACAGATGTTATTGGTCACGTGGTTAACAGATGTTATTGGTCACGTGGTTAACAGATGTTATTGGTCACGTGGTTAGCAGATGTTATTGGTCACGTGGTTAACAGATGTTATTGGTCACGTGGTTAGCAGATGTTATTGGTCACGTGGTTAACAGATGTTATTGGTCACGTGGTTAGCAGATGTTATTGGTCACATACACGTGGTTAACAGATGTTATTGGTCACGTGGTTAGCAGATGTTATTGGTCACGTGGTTAACAGATGTTATTGGTCACGTGGTTAGCAGATGTTATTGGTCACGTGGTTAACAGATGTTATTGGTCACGTGGTTAGCAGATGTTATTGGTCACGTGGTTAGCAGATGTTATTGGTCACGTGGTTAGCAGATGTTATTGGTCACGTGGTTAGCAGATGTTATTGGTCACGTGGTTAACAGATGTTATTGGTCACATGGTTAACAGATGTTATTGGTCACGTGGTTAACAGATGTTATTGGTCACGTGGTTAACAGATGTTATTGGTCACATACACATGGTTAACAGATGTTATTGGTCACATGGTTAACAGATGTTATTGGTCACATGGTTAACAGATGTTATTGGTCACGTGGTTAACAGATGTTATTGGTCACATGGTTAACAGATGTTATTGGTCACGTGGTTAGCAGATGTTATTGGTCACGTGGTTAACAGATGTTATTGGTCACATACACATGGTTAACAGATGTTATTGGTCACATGGTTAACAGATGTTATTGGTCACATGGTTAACAGATGTTATTGGTCACGTGGTTAACAGATGCTATTGGTCACGTGGTTAACAGATGTTATTGGTCACATGGTTAACAGATGTTATTGGTCACATACACATGGTTAACAGATGTTATTGGTCACGTGGTTAACAGATGTTATTGGTCACATACACATGGTTAACAGATGTTATTGGTCACGTGGTTAACAGATGTTATTGGTCACGTGGTTAACAGATGTTATTGGTCACGTGGTTAACAGATGTTATTGGTCACATACACGTGGTTAACAGATGTTATTGGTCACGTGGTTAGCAGATGTTATTGGTCACATACACGTGGTTAGCAGATGTTATTGGTCACATGGTTAGCAGATGTTATTGGTCACGTGGTTAGTAGATGTTATTGGTCACGTGGTTAACAGATGTTATTGGTCACGTGGTTAACAGATGTTATTGGTCACATGGTTAACAGATGTTATTGGTCACATGGTTAACAGATGTTATTGGTCACATGGTTAACAGATGTTATTGGTCACATGGTTAACAGATGTTATTGGTCACATGGTTAACAGATGTTATTGGTCACGTGGTTAACAGATGTTATTGGTCACATGGTTAACAGATGTTATTGGTCACATGGTTAACAGATGTTATTGGTCACATGGTTAACAGATGTTATTGGTCACATGGTTAACAGATGTTATTGGTCACATGGTTAACAGATGTTATTGGTCACATGGTTAACAGATGTTATTGGTCACATGGTTAACAGATGTTATTGGTCACATGGTTAACAGATGTTATTGGTCACATGGTTAACATATGTTATTGGTCACGTGGTTAACAGATGTTATTGGTCACATGGTTAACAGATGTTATTGGTCACATGGTTAACAGATGTTATTGGTCACATGGTTAACAGATGTTATTGGTCACATGGTTAACAGATGTTATTGGTCACATGGTTAACAGATGTTATTGGTCACATGGTTAACAGATGTTATTGGTCACGTGGTTAACAGATGTTATTGGTCACATGGTTAACAGATGTTATTGGTCACATGGTTAACAGATGTTATTGGTCACATGGTTAACAGATGTTATTGGTCACATGGTTAACAGATGTTATTGGTCACGTGGTTAACAGATGTTATTGGTCACGTGGTTAACAGATGTTATTGGTCACGTGGTTAACAGATGTTATTGGTCACGTGGTTAACAGATGTTATTGGTCACATGGTTAACAGATGTTATTGGTCACATGGTTAACAGATGTTATTGGTCACATGGTTAACAGATGTTATTGGTCACATGGTTAACAGATGTTATTGGTCACATGGTTAACAGATGTTATTGGTCACATGGTTAACAGATGTTATTGGTCACGTGGTTAACAGATGTTATTGGTCACATGGTTAACAGATGTTATTGGTCACATGGTTAACAGATGTTATTGGTCACATGGTTAACAGATGTTATTGGTCACATGGTTAACAGATGTTATTGGTCACATGGTTAACAGATGTTATTGGTCACATGGTTAACAGATGTTATTGGTCACATGGTTAACAGATGTTATTGGTCACATGGTTAACAGATGTTATTGGTCACATGGTTAACATATGTTATTGGTCACATGGTTAACAGATGTTATTGGTCACATGGTTAACAGATGTTATTGGTCACATGGTTAACAGATGTTATTGGTCACATGGTTAACAGATGTTATTGGTCACATGGTTAACAGATGTTATTGGTCACATGGTTAACAGATGTTATTGGTCACATGGTTAACAGATGTTATTGGTCACGTGGTTAACAGATGTTATTGGTCACGTGGTTAACAGATGTTATTGGTCACATGGTTAACAGATGTTATTGGTCACATGGTTAACAGATGTTATTGGTCACATGGTTAACAGATGTTATTGGTCACATGGTTAACAGATGTTATTGGTCACATGGTTAACAGATGTTATTGGTCACATGGTTAACAGATGTTATTGGTCACATGGTTAACAGATGTTATTGGTCACATGGTTAACAGATGTTATTGGTCACATGGTTAACAGATGTTTTTGGTCACATGGTTAACAGATGTTATTGGTCACATGGTTAACAGATGTTATTGGTCACGTGGTTAACAGATGTTATTGGTCACGTACACATGGTTAACAGATGTTATTGGTCACGTGGTTAGCAGATGTTATTGGTCACGTACACATGGTTAACAGATGTTATTGGTCACGTGGTTAGCAGATGTTATTGGTCACGTACACATGGTTAACAGATGTTATTGGTCACGTGGTTAGCAGATGTTATTGGTCACGTACACATGGTTAACAGATGTTATTGGTCACGTGGTTAGCAGATGTTATTGGTCACGTACACATGGTTAACAGATGTTATTGGTCACGTGGTTAGCAGATGTTATTGGTCACGTACACATGGTTAACAGATGTTATTGGTCACGTGGTTAGCAGATGTTATTGGTCACGTACACATGGTTAACAGATGTTATTGGTCACGTGGTTAGCAGATGTTATTGGTCACGTACACATGGTTAACAGATGTTATTGGTCACGTGGTTAGCAGATGTTATTGGTCACATACACATGGTTAACAGATGTTATTGTGAGTGTAGCGAAATGCTTGTGCTTCTAGTTCCTCCAGTGCAGTAATATCTAACAAGTAATCTAACAATTCCCCAACAACTACCTAATACACACAAATATAAAGGGGTGAATGAGAATATATGTACATGTAAATATATGGATGAGTGATGGCTGAGCAGCATAGGCAAGGTGCAATAGATGGTATTTTTTTATACCATATACAGTATATACATGTGATATGAGTAATGTAAGATATGTAAACATTATTAAAGTGGCATTATTTAAAGTGGCTAATGATCCATTTATTAAAGTGGCCAGTGATTGGGTCTCAATGCAGGCAGTAGCCTCTCTGAGTCAGTGATTGCTGTTTAACAGTCTGATGGCCTTGAGATAGAAGCTGTTTCTCAGTCTCTCGGTCCCAGCTTTGATGCACCTGTACTGACCTCGCCTTCTGGATGGTAGCGGGGTGAACAGGCTGTGGCTCGGTGTGGTGGTTGTCCTTGATGATCTTTATGGCCTTCCTGTGACATTGGGTGTTATAGGTGTCGTGGAGGGCAGGTTAGTTGCACCCGGTGATCCATGATATGAATGGGAACAATTCTGTGAAGCATGGCACTTTTCCTAGATTTGATTTGAAAAGAGGAATTAGGCAAGGGTGCCCACTTTTGCCTTACCTCTTCCTGCTTGCAACCCAACTTCTTACAAGTTTTGTTAAATCAAGCGATATAAAAGGAATCTCTATAGCTGACAGAGATATTAAAAGGGTTCTCTATAGCTGACAGAGATATTAAAAGGGATCTCTGTTGCTGACAGAGATATTAAAAGGGATCTCAATAGCTGACAGAGATATTAAAAGGGATCTCTGTTGCTGACAGAGATACTAAAAGGGATCTCAATAGCTGACAGAGATATTAAAAGGGATCTCTGTTGCTGACAGAGATACTAAAAGGGATCTCAATAGCTGACAGAGATATTAAAAGGGATCTCAATAGCTGACAGAGATATTAAAAGGGATCTCAATAGCTGACAGAGATATTAAAAGGGATCTCTGTTGCTGACAGAGATATTAAAAGGGATCTCTGTTGCTGACAGAGATATTAAAAGGGATCTCTGTTGCTGACAGAGATATTAAAAGGGATCTCAATAGCTGACAGAGATATTAAAAGGGATCTCTGTTGCTGACAGAGATACTAAAAGGGATCTCAATAGCTGACAGAGATATTAAAAGGGATCTCTGTTGCTGACAGAGATACTAAAAGGGATCTCAATAGCTGACAGAGATATTAAAAGGGATCTCAATAGCTGACAGAGATATTAAAAGGGATCTCTGTTGCTGACAGAGATATTAAAAGGGATCTCTGTTGCTGACAGAGATATTAAAAGGGATCTCTGTTGCTGACAGAGATATTAAAAGGGATCTCTGTTGCTGACAGAGATATTAAAAGGGATCTCTGTTGCTGACAGAGATATTAAAAGGGATCTCTGTTGCTGACAGAGATATTAAAAGGGATCTCTGTTGCTGACAGAGTTATTAAAAGGGATCTCAATAGCTGACAGAGATATTAAAAGGGATCTCTGTTGCTGACAGAGATACTAAAAGGGATCTCAATAGCTGACAGAGATATTAAAAGGGATCTCTGTTGCTGACAGAGATACTAAAAGGGATCTCAATAGCTGACAGAGATATTAAAAGGGATCTCAATAGCTGACAGAGATATTAAAAGGGATCTCAATAGCTGACAGAGATATTAAAAGGGATCTCTGTTGCTGACAGAGATATTAAAAAGGATTTCTGTTGCTGACAGAGATATTAAAAGGGATCTCTGTTGCTGACAGAGATATTAAAAGGGGTCTCTATTGCTGACAGAGATATTAAAAGGGATCTCAATAGCTGACAGAGATATTAAAAGGGATCTCAATAGCTGACAGAGATATTAAAAGGGATCTCAATAGCTGACAGAGATATTAAAAGGGATCTCTGTTGCTGACAGAGATATTAAAAGGGATCTCTGTTGCTGACAGAGTTATTAAAAGGGATCTCAATAGCTGACAGAGATATTAAAAGGGATCTCTGTTGCTGACAGAGATACTAAAAGGGATCTCAATAGCTGACAGAGATATTAAAAGGGATCTCTGTTGCTGACAGAGATACTAAAAGGGATCTCAATAGCTGACAGAGATATTAAAAGGGATCTCAATAGCTGACAGAGATATTAAAAGGGATCTCAATAGCTGACAGAGATATTAAAAGGGATCTCTGTTGCTGACAGAGATATTAAAAAGGATCTCTGTTGCTGACAGAGATATTAAAAGGGATCTCTGTTGCTGACAGAGATATTAAAAGGGATCTCTATTGCTGACAGAGATATTAAAAGGGGTCTCTGTTGCTGACAGAGATATTAAAAGGGATCTCTGTTGCTGACAGAGATATTAAAAAGGGGTCTCTATTGCTGACAGAGATATTAAAAGGGATCTCAATAGCTGACAGAGATATTAAAAGGGATCTCAATAGCTGACAGAGATATTAAAAGGGATCTCAATAGCTGACAGAGATATTAAAAGGGATCTCTGTTGCTGACAGAGATATTAAAAGGGATCTCTGTTGCTGACAGAGATATTAAAAGGGATCTCAGTTGCTGACAGAGATATTAAAAGGGATCTCTGTTGCTGACAGAGATATTAAAAGGGATCTCTGTTGCTGACAGAGATATTAAAAGGGATCTCAATAGCTGACAGAGATATTAAAAGGGATCTCTGTTGCTGACAGAGATACTAAAAGGGATCTCAATAGCTGACAGAGATATTAAAAGGGATCTCTGTTGCTGACAGAGATACTAAAAGGGATCTCAATAGCTGACAGAGATATTAAAAGGGATCTCAATAGCTGACAGAGATATTAAAAGGGATCTCAATAGCTGACAGAGATATTAAAAGGGATCTCTGTTGCTGACAGAGATATTAAAAGGGATCTCTGTTGCTGACAGAGATATTAAAAGGGATCTCTGTTGCTGACAGAGATATTAAAAGGGATCTCTGTTGCTGACAGAGATATTAAAAGGGATCTCTGTTGCTGACAGAGATATTAAAAGGGATCTCTGTTGCTGACAGAGATATTAAAAGGGATCTCTGTTGCTGACAGAGATATTAAAAGGGATCTCAATAGCTGACAGAGATATTAAAAGGGATCTCTGTTGCTGACAGAGATACTAAAAGGGATCTCAATAGCTGACAGAGATATTAAAAGGGATCTCTGTTGCTGACAGAGATACTAAAAGGGATCTCAATAGCTGACAGAGATATTAAAAGGGATCTCAATAGCTGACAGAGATATTAAAAGGGATCTCAATAGCTGACAGAGATATTAAAAGGGATCTCTGTTGCTGACAGAGATATTAAAAAGGATCTCTGTTGCTGACAGAGATATTAAAAGGGATCTCTGTTGCTGACAGAGATATTAAAAGGGATCTCTGTTGCTGACAGAGATATTAAAAGGGATCTCTGTTGCTGACAGAGATATTAAAAGGGGTCTCTATTGCTGACAGAGATATTAAAAGGGATCTCAATAGCTGACAGAGATATTAAAATAGATCTCTATTGCTGACAGAGATATTAAAATAGATCTCTATTGCTGACAGAGATATTAAAATAGATCTCTATTGCTGACAGAGATATTAAAATAGATCTCTATTGCTGACAGAGATATTAAAAGGGATCTAAATAGCTGACAGAGATATTAAAATAGATCTCCATTGCTGACAGAGTGTCACGATCGTCATAAGGAGTGGACCAAAATGCAGCGTGGTATGTGCTCATGATGCTTTTTTAATTAAAGAAAGCAGTGAACACTGAATACAAACTATACAAAACAATAAACTAATAACGACCGTGAAGCTATAATGAGAACTGTGCTGACACAAGCAACTAACATAGACAATCACCCACAAACAAACAGTGAAACCCAGGCTACCTAAGTATGATTCTCAATCAGAGACAACTAATGACACCTGCCTCTGATTGAGAACCATTCTAGGCCGAAACATAGAAATCCCCAAATCATAGAAAAACAAACATAGACTGTCCACCCCAACTCACGCCCTGACCATACTAAATAACGACAAAACAAAGGAAATAAAGGTCAGAACGTGACACAGATATATTAAAAGGGATCTCTATTGCTGACAGAGATATTAAAAGGGGTCTCTATTGCTGAAAGAGATATTAAAAGGGGTCTCTATTGCTGAAAGAGATATTAAAAGGGGTCTCTATTGCTGAAAGAGATATTAAAAGGGATCTATATTGCTGACAGAGATATTAAAAGGGGTCTCTATTGCTGACAGAGATATTAAAAGGGATCTATATTGCTGACAGAGATATTAAAAGGGGTCTCTATTGCTGACAGAGATATTATCATAAGTCAGCTTGCAGATGACACCACCCTCATTTTGAAAGATGCTGACCAGATTCCTAGAGCAGTCGATGTGATAAAGATTTTTTCTAAAGCATCTGGTCTTTGTCTAAACCTTAATAAGTGTGAATTGTTTGCCCTTAAAGACAGTGTGATACCCTCTATGTGCAATATTCCAGTCTAGGAAAAAGTACCGTACCTTGGGATAACCATATGTAAGGGTCAACAGGAAAGATGCTCATTCAATTTCATACCTATTATTGAAAGAAACCTAAAATAAGTTCAACTATTGGTTGCAGAGGGATTTATCCATGAAAGGTCGAGTACTGCTTTCTAAAGTTGAAGGTATCTCAAATCAAATCAAATTGTATTTGTCACATACACATGGTTAGCAGATGTTAATGCGAGTGTAGCGAAATGCTTGTGCTTCTAGTTCCGACAATGCAGTAATAACCAACAAGTAATCTAGCTAACAATTCCAAAACTACTACCTTATAGACACAAGTGTAAGGGGATAAAGAATATGTACATAAAGAAATATGAATGAGTGATGGTACAGAGCGGCATAGGCAAGATACAGTAGATGGTATTGAGTGCAGTATATACATGTGAGATGAGGCCCAGTATATACATATACATGCGGCCCAGTCCCTACACGCGGCCCAGTCCCCTACATACAGCCCAGTCCCCTACATACAGCCCAGTCCCCTACATACAGCCCAGTCCCCTAAATACAGCCCAGTCCCCTACATACAGCCCAGTCCCCTACATACAGCCCAGTCCCCTACATGCGGCCCAGTCCCTACACGCGGCCCAGTCCCTACACGCGGCCCAGTCCCCTACATACAGCCCAGTCCCCTACATACAGCCCAGTCCCCTACATACAGCCCAGTCCCCTACATACAGCCCAGTCCCCTACATACAGCCCAGTCCCCTACATACAGCCCAGTCCCCTACATACAGCCCAGTCCCCTACATACAGCCCAGTCCCGACATCTTCACAACAAAATAGGTAAAGCGGTTGACCAGATGCTTTTCAACTTTAACTGGAAAAATCATACACTTCATATTAGGAAATCTGTCGTTATGAACACGTATGAATATGGTGGCCTACATTTTATTGTTGTTGATTTTCCTACTTTGAATAATACTTTTAAGTGTCACGGTTCTCTTCTGGTGAAAGAGAGGCGGACCAAAACACAGCGTGGTTATTTTGATACATCTTTAATAAAGATGAAACTAGAACAATATACAAGAACCATGAAAACCCCAAAACAGCCCTATCTGGTGTAACAAACACAAAGACAGGAACAATCACCCACAAAACCCAACACAAAACAGGCTACCTAAATATGTCTCCCAATCAGAGACAATGACTAACACCTGCCTCTGATTGAGAACCATATCAGGCCAAACACAGAAAAATAGACAACCAAGACATCCAACATAGAATGCCCACTCAGATCACACCCTGACCAAACTAAACATAGAACACACAAAGCAAACTATGGTCAGGGTGTGACACTAAGATAAAGATGAAAGAATCCAACTTCAATTTGGAATTTCGTCCCTCATTATATCTTCTCTCGTTACTTTGTAACTATAGTAACTATAACATTAATCAGATTCCTACTAAATGATCTGCTTTTCATAGGCTAATATTCTTAGCGTGGTTGTTAATATATAAACCTAATTTTCCCCTGCGTAGGTATTTTCATATGTAACAATAAGGATGTTTTGTAGAGAAACAAGTCTTTATTTTTAAAGAACTGGTTTAATAATCATATCCTGCTGGTGAGTCAACTTTTTAATGCAGAAGGATTGTTACACAATTATGAGGATTTTAAAAAAATCTCGTTACAATATCCCTGTTACACCTAGAGAGTTCGCCATAGTCTTTAATGCTATTCCATCTGGAACTCTCATGTTGTTTAGAGGTGTAACCAGACCTCTATGTCACAACTTACTGGAATACATTTGTCAATAATATCGGTTGGGTAAAAAGTATGTTTATTACCACACAAACACCTGCTTGTTAACAAGGTGAAAGAAACTCAAAAAAAGACATTAACATTAACTGTAGTTCTTGTGTTGAGCATCCAGAAACAGTTTAGCATTTATTTTGGCATATTGTCTACATTTAAAGAAACTATGGAAAGATATTCATAGATTTATAACTGTTAATATTCTTGATGACTTTTGTTTTTATGGGAAAATGTGCTGCTCGGGTTTCCTTAACTATAAAAAGGATATAGAAAAACAATTTGACCTCATAAATCTAATTTATGCTAATAAAAAAAAGGTAATATTCATATATGTAAATTCACTCATGTAAAATCACTCATCCATGTTTTCTGTGAGGAATTCTAGCAGTACATTAAGACCATTCAACATTTGTCTAATAAGAAAGCGCTTAAAACCATCCACATGTGTGCATCCTCTAAGGTCTTTGTATAATCTGTAATTTGTTGCATATATTATCAGTCTGTTTGTATGTATTGTTTACTGTTTTTTTCTGCAATAATTAAAATAAATATACATACACTACCGGTCAAAAGGGTTAGAACACCTACTCATTCAGTCCAACTCATCCAAGCCATCTCAGTTGGGTTGAGGTCGGGTTATTGTGGAGGCCAGGTCATCTGATGCAGCACTCCATCAGTCTCCTTGGTAAAATAGCCCTTACACAGCCTGGAGGTGTGTTGGGTCACTATCCTGTTGAAAAACAAATTATTGTCCCACTAAGGCCAAACCAGATGGGATGGCATATCACTACCTAATGCTGTGATAGCTATGCTGTTTAAGTGTGCCTTGAATTCTAAATAAATCCCAGACAGTGTCACCAGCAAAGCACCCCCACACCATAGCACCTCCTCCTCCATGCTTCACGGTGGGAAATACACATGCAGAGATCATCCGTTCACCCACACCGCGTCTCACAAGACACGGCGGTTTGAACCAAAAATCTCCAATTTGGACTCCAGACCAAAGGACAGATTTCCACAGGTCTAATGTCCATTGCTCGTGTTTCTTGACCCAAGCAAGTCTCTTCTTCTTATTGGTGTCCTTTAGTAGTGGTTTCTTTGCAGCAATTTGACCATGAAGGCCTGATTCACGCAGTCTCCTCTGAACAGTTGATGTTGACATGTGTCTGTTAATTGAACTTGAAGCATTTATTTGGCCTGCAATTTCTGAGGCTGATAACTCTAATGAACGTATCCTCTGCAGCAGAAGTAACTCTGGGTCTTCCTTTCCTGTGGCGGTCCTCATGAGAGCCAGTTTCATCATAGCACTTGATGGTTTTTGCAACTGCACTTGAATGTTCAAAGTTCCTGAAATGTTCCGTATTGACTGATCTTCATGTCTTAAAGTAATGATGGACTGATCTTCATGTCTTAAAGTAATGATGGACTGACCTTCATGTCTTAAAGTAATGATGGACTGACCTTCATGTCTTAAAGTAATGATGGACTGACCTTCATGTCATAAAGTAATGATGGACTGATCTTCATGTCTTAAAGTAATGATGGACTGATCTTCATGTCTTAAAGTAATGATGGACTGACCTTCATGTCTTAAAGTAATGATGGACTGACCTTCATGTCTTAAAGTAATGATGGACTGACCTTCATGTCTTAAAGTAATGATGGACTGACCTTCATGTCTTAAAGTAATGATGGACTGACCTTCATGTCTTAAAGTAATGATGGACTGACCTTCATGTCTTAAAGTAATGATTGACTGACCTTCATGTCTTAAAGTAATGATGGACTGACCTTCATGTCTTAAAGTAATGATTGACTGACCTTCATGTCTTAAAGTAATGATTGACTGACCTTCATGTCTTAAAGTAATGATGGACTGATCTTCATGTCTTAAAGTAATGATGGACTGATCTTCATGTCTTAAAGTAATGATGGACTGACCTTCATGTCTTAAAGTAATGATGGACTGACCTTCATGTCTTAAAGTAATGATGGACTGACCTTCATGTCTTAAAGTAATGATGGACTGTCATTTCTCTTTGTTTATATGAGCTGTTCTTGCCATAATATGGACTTGGTCTGTTACCAAATAGGACTATCTTCTGTATACCACCTACCTTGTCACAACACAAGTGATTGGCTCAAACGCATTAAGAAGGAAAGAAATTCCAAAAATGAACTTTTAAGAAGGCACACCTGTTAATTGAAATGCATTCCATGTGACTACCTCATGAAGCTGGTTGAGAGAATGCCAAGAGTGTGCAAAGCTGTCATCAAGGCAAAGGGTGACTATATCAAGAATCTCAAATATAAAATATATTTTTTTATATGTTTAACACTTTTTTGGTTACTACATGACTCCATATGTGTTATTTCATAGTTTTGATGTCTTCACTATTATTCTACAATGTAGAAAATAGTAAAAATAAAGAAAAACCCTTGAATGAGTAGGTGTTCTAAAACTTTTGACCGGTAGTGTATATATATATTGTTTAAAAAAAATGTTTTTTTTGAGTTAGCAGTATCTTTATAACGCCCCCCCCCCCCCCCCCCCCCCCCCCCCCGCACCCCACACACACACACACAAACGACAACCATTGAAACAGCACCTACTGGCGGCGGATACAGATACTGCACACCCATCTCCCGTCAGCTTCAGCACCCTCCCTTTTATGAGCCTTCTCCTCGGTGTCGGATTGAATAGGCTCATCCATTGCTCCGGTGTCTTCATGACAGCCGTTTAGGATTGCACATACAGTCAACAGCAAGGAACACCATGGCGAGAAACCGTGAAGACAGAGACAGCTGGGGTGAGTGGTTCATAATTATGAAGACTATTAAATTGGTCATCTGCAGACCGCATATTGAGGGGTTCACTAGGCTACGGAGAGGCTCAGCAATGCAGCTGAAGGGATGTTTGTGTATGTATCATGATGTAGCGGTCGTTGCCATGTTTGCATGTTGTTGTCAGAACAAATCGTTATTATATATCTATTCACTTCTCAACCACAGCAGAAACGCTGGCCTGGACCAGACTCAACCAAGTCCCACTGATAAACTAATATAAACCCAAGCCAAACGTCTCCTATATTCACTCTACAGGCCAGTGCAGTGTCTGTCTAAGCATCCCGATCCACGCACCCTTTGGAATTATTCCGGCATAGAATAACGAAAGACAGTAGTACAGACACAACTCTAGAATTGACCAGTATTGGATAATGAAATACCTGTCAAGGCGATGCTACAGGCGATAAGGGGGTACGGGTGAACCTGAAGCAAACAGATGACATCGTCCATACGGTTACATTTCACTCACAGCCATCGACATGTCTGTCTTTGTTTTTTTCTATTGATGTTTTTCTCTTATCTGTTTGATAAACACCAATTGTGCCACATCATTTGGGTCTGTTATCACATAGTAAAAACGAGCTTGTTATAACCATCGTCATTAGACAGACTAAGAGCTGCCCAGGCATAATGTAGCATATTATGATAGCTAAGAAGAATGGGTTGGAAACCGTAGGGTGGTATGAAATGCTATTGCTTATTATCCGAGAGAACTGAGGAATCATGAGCATGGACCCAGTTACATTTACCGTAGAGTCGACCTAGACTCTAGCTCGACTGATGTCTGAGGCTGCGCTGAAACAAGAGGAACCATGAACATGGACCGAGTTACATTTACCGTAGAGTCGACCTAGACTCTGGCTCGACTGATGTCTGAAGCTGCGCTGAAACAAGAGGAACCATGAACATGGACCGAGTTACATTTACCGTAGAGTAGACCTAGACTCTGGCTCGACTGATGTCTGAGGCTGCGCTGATACAAAAGGAACAAGGAGCAGCTCGTCTGGAGGTTGGGTTTGGCACCTTGTTCCCGATGTAGCGCACTATGTAATGTAGTGCACTACTTTTTGACCAGGGTCCATAGGGCTAGTATGAAATGTAGTGCACTACTTTTTGACCAGGGTCCATAGGGCTAGTATGTAATGTAGTGCACTACTTTTTGACCAGGGTCCATAGGGCTAGTATGTAATGTAGTGCACTACTTTTTGACCAGGGTCCATAGGGCTAGTATGTAATGTAGTGCACTACTTTTGACCAGGGACAAGGGCCCAAATGACACCCTGTTTTCTATGTAGTGCACTACTTGTGACCAGGGACCCTATTCCCTATGTAGTGCACTTCTTTTGACTGTGGATAAGGGTCCAAATGGCAACCTATTTCCCTGTGGGCCCTGGTCGAAAGTAATGGACTACATAGGGAATAGCTATTTGGGATTGTAGCATTGGGTTCCAGAGTGGCGCAGTGGTCTAAGGCACTGCATCTCAGTGCTCGAGGCGTCACTACAGACCCTGGTTTGATTCCAGGCTGTATCACAGAGGTCTAAGACACTGCATCTCAGTGCTCGAGGCGTCACTACGGACCCTGGTTTGATTCCAGGCTGTATCACAGCGGTCTAAGACACTGCATCTCAGTGCTCGAGGCGTCACTACGGACCCTGGTTTGATTCCAGGCTGTATCACAGAGGTCTAAGACACTGCATCTCAGTGCTCGAGGCGTCACTACGGACCCTGGTTTGATTCCAGGCTGTATCACAGCGGTCTAAGACACTGCATCTCAGTGCTCGAGGCGTCACTACGGACCCTGGTTTGATTCCAGGCTGTATCACAACCGGCCATAGGGCGCCGCTCCAGTTGGCCCAGGCGTCGTCCGGGTTAGGATTTGGTCGGGGGGAGGTCGTCATTGTAAAATAAGAATTTATTCTTAACTGACTTGCCTAGCTAAATAAAGGTAAAATAAAATAAATGTAAAAAATAACATTTATGTGGAAAGAACAAGTTTGTTAATTTCGGACAGGCATGGTTGCTATGGCCTTTTGTTAGTGAGAATAAATACATGCCCCAGTCTAGTCCAGACCTGAGAAACATCGGAGGATGGGACTGTTTAAATTATTAGCTGTATTCTGAACCATTCGTTTTAATGCTCCAAAACAGTCCCTTTCCACCTACAGTGTTATTCAGTTTTGGTTTAATGTGATTTGGGATCTGTCCCAAATTGCATCCCATTCCCTATGTAGTGCACTACCTGTGATCAGGGTCCAACAGGGCTAGTATGTAACGTAGTGCACTTCATAGGGAATACGGTGCCATTTGGGACACACAGGTTTAATGTGATTTGGGATATGTCCCAAATTGCACCCTATTCCCTATGTAGTGCACTACCTGTGACCAGGGTCCAACAGGGCTAGTATGTAATGTAGTGCACTTCATAGGGAATAGGGTGCCATTTGGGACACACTTTGCTATGTTTGTTATGTCATACAAATCTCTCATCTCTTACGTCATCTGATCTTACAAATGCAGAATTAGAGCTTGGAGTGGTTGTGGTTGATGATATCCTTAGATTGTTGTCAGAGAGAGAGAGAGTTCTATCTATCAACACTTCTCTGTGTTAGCAGGCAGCTAACCTGTTCATGCTAACCCAAGACATTACTTTGAGGAAAGAACATGATGAAATATTGGCTATTGTCAACCACACACACCGATGGACAGCCACCAACACCGTACCGTGACTCTATGTCCCTCAGTATTCTCCCTGTTAGTACACTAGACTAGCTAGGATTTGGCAGCCTACATAACTACCAGACCTCTGGAGACTGTGGAGAGGCAGGCAGAATGGAGACCATGGAGAGGCAGGCAGATTGTAGGCAGACTTAGTCACTGCCCTCCCGGAAAGGAAAGCTTCTCTCTCTCTCTCTCCAAATGCACAAGGGTTTACATCCCAAATAGCACTATATTCCCTCTGTAGTACACCACTTGTGACGAAGGCACATGGGGCTCTGGTCAAATGTAGTGTACGATGGTAAGGAAGAGGGTGCCTTTTGGGAATCAAACTATATGGGCTGAGATGATATCGATGTGTTAACCACACCGGATAGACAGCTATTATGGTATTAACAAGCCTCTAACACGGCCTGTCATTACTAAAAGGGGTCATTTCCGCGTTTGAATTACATTCGCACACAGTATACTGTGAACGGTGTATTGTTTGGGTTGAGTTTCCTGCCGTAAATCAGTTAAAAATAAAATTAGACTATGTCTGTAAAGTATCAAATTGATCCATGTTGTACACTTTTGATGGCTACCTCTTTGCAGCTTCTTCTTTCTCTGTTTATAGGATATAATGTGTTTCCCCATTTCCTCTATACCTCACAGGAAGGCACCGGGTGCCTAATGTTGATTGGTCAATCGATAACTGGGGGTATTATAGAGTGTGCAGTTGTGTCAGAAATGGCATCCTTTTTCCTGCAGGGCACTATCAGGTTTTGAAGTTGAGACCCAGATGCAGACTGTGTCAGAGTAACAATGTTTATTATGGCAACAGGGCAGGAAAACGACAGGTCAAGGCAGGTAGGGGTCGATAACTAGAGTAGTGGGGGGAAAGGTTCAGGACGGCAGGCAGGCTCAGGGGCAGGCAGAGTGGTCAGGCAAGCGGGCTCAGAGACAGGACAGGCAGAGTGGTCAGGCAGGCTCAGAGACAGGACAGGCAGAGTGGTCAGGCAAGCGGGCTCAGAGACAGGATAGGCAGAGTGGTCAGGCAAGCGGGCTCAGAGACAGGACAGGCAGAGTGGTCAGGCAAGCCGGCTCAGAGACAGGACAGGCAGAGTGGTCAGGCAAGTGGGCTCAGAGACAGGACAGGCAGAGTGGTCAGGCAAGCGGGCTCAGAGACAGGACAGGCAGAGTGGTCAGGCAAGCGGGCTCAGAGACAGGACAGGCAGAGTGGTCAGGCAAGCGGGCTCAGAGACAGGACAGGCAGAGTGGTCAGGCAAGCGGGCTCAGAGACAGGACAGGCAAGGCCTCAAAACCGCGAGGGCGAGGAAAAAGCGAGACTCGGGAGCAGCAGGCGTTGAGACAAAAAACGCGGGTTGACTTGACAAACAAGAAGAACTGGCAACAGACAAACAGAGAACACAGGTATAAATACACAGGGGATACTGGGGAAGATGGGCGATACCTGGAGGGTGGTGGAGACAATCGCAAAGACAGGTGAAGCAGATCAGGGTGTGACAGGGCACAACAGCCTAAATGACACCACATACAGTCGGGCTCTGGTCAAGAGTTGTTCATTACACAGGGAATAGACAGCTGCACTTGGGAACGTTACAAACATAGGATGTGCAATATTCTTTAATTTTTACATTCCCTCCCCCATCATGTGACATCCCACATCATGTGACAGGGTCCTTCACAGACAAAGCCACCTACGACTGGAGCTCGGAGGAGGAGGAGCCTGATGGAAGTGCGCGGCCCATCCAGGTGCTGGTTGTCAAGGACGACCACACCTTCGAGCTGGACGAGGCGGCGCTGAGCCGGATCCTATTGGCCGAAGAGGTCAAGAACAGGGAAGTAGTGGCCATATCTGTGGCTGGGGCGTTCCGCAAGGGCAAGTCATTCCTCATGGACTTCATGCTGCGTTACATGTACAGCCAGGTGAGTTCAAAGGTCATGCTTGTGTCATGCAGGTTGAAATGTCTCCACCCACACCGCCAAATGATCAAATCAACTCAAAGTTGATTTGTCACGTGCGCTGAATACAACAGGTGTAGTAGACCTTACAGTGAAATGCTGAATAGAACAGGTGTAGTAGACCTTACAGTGGAATGCTGAATACAACAGGTGTAGTAGACCTCACAGTGAAATGCTGAATACAACAGGTGTAGTAGACCTTACAGTGAAATGCTGAATACAACAGGTGTAGTAGACCTCACAGTGAAATGCTGAATACAACAGGTGTAGTAGACCTTACAGTGAAATGCTGAATAAAACAGGTGTAGTAGACCTTACAGTGAAATGCTGAATACAACAGGTGTAGTAGACCTTACAGTGAAATGCTGAATACAACAGGTGTAGTAGACCTTACAGTGAAATGCTGAATAAAACAGGTGTAGTAGACCTTACAGTGAAATACTGAATACAACAGGTGTAGTAGACCTCACAGTGAAATGCTGAATACAACAGGTGTAGTAGACCTCACAGTGAAATGCTGAATACAACAGGTGTAGTAGACCTTACAGTGAAATGCTGAATACAACAGGTGTAGTAGACCTCACAGTGAAATGCTGAATACAACAGGTGTAGTAGACCTTACAGTGAAATGCTGAATACAACAGGTGTAGTAGACCTCACAGTGAAATGCTGAATACAACAGGTGTAGTAGACCTCACAGTGAAATGCTGAATACAACAGGTGTAGTAGACCTCACAGTGAAATGCTGAATACAACAGGTGTAGTAGACCTTACAGTGAAATGCTGAATACAACAGGTGTAGTAGACCTCACAGTGAAATGCTGAATACAACAGGTGTAGTAGACCTTACAGTGAAATGCTGAATACAACAGGTGTAGTAGACCTCACAGTGAAATGCTGAATACAATAGGTGTAGTAGACCTCACAGTGAAATGCTGAATACAACAGGTGTAGTAGACCTCACAGTGAAATGCTGAATACAACAGGTGTAGTAGACCTTACAGTGAAATGCTGAATACAACAGGTGTAGTAGACCTCACAGTGAAATGCTGAATACAACAGGTGTAGTAGACCTTACAGTGAAATGCTGAATACAACAGGTGTAGTAGACCTCACAGTGAAATGCTGAATACAACAGGTGTAGTAGACCTTACAGTGAAATGCTGAATACAACGGGTGTAGTAGACCTTACAGTGAAATGCTGAATACAACAGGTGTAGTAGACCTTACAGTGAAATGCTGAATACAACAGGTATAGTAGACCTCACAGTGAAATGCTGAATACAACAGGTGTAGTAGACCTTACAGTGAAATGCTGAATACAACGGGTGTAGTAGACCTTACAGTGAAATGCTGAATACAACAGGTGTAGTAGACCTTACAGTGAAATGCTGAATACAACAGGTGTAGTAGACCTTACAGTGAAATGCTGAATACAACAGGTGTAGTAGACCTTACAGTGAAATGCTGAATACAACAGGTGTAGTAGACCTTACAGTGTATGCGTTCTTACAGGCTCTAACCAATAGTGCAAAAAAGGTATTAGGTGAACTATAGGTAGGTAAAGAAATAAAACAACAGTAAAAAGACAGGCTATATACAGTAGAGAGGATATATACAGTAGTGAGGCTATATACAGTAGTGAGGCTATATACAGTAGAGAGGCTATATACAGTAGAGAGGCTATATACAGTAGAGAGGCTATATACAGTAGAGAGGCTATATACAGTAGAGAGGCTATATACAGTAGAGAGGCTATATACAGTAGAGAGGCTATATACAGTAGAGAGGCTATATACAGTAGAGAGGCTATATACAGTAGAGAGGCTATATACAGTAGAGAGGCTATATACAGTAGAGGGGCTATATACAGTAGAGAGGCTATATACAGTAGAGAGGCTATATACAGTAGAGAGGCTATATACAGTAGAGAGGCTATATACAGTAGAGGGGCTATATACAGTAGAGAGACTATATACACTAGAGAGGCTACATACAGTAGAGAGGCTATATACAGTAGAGAGGCTATATACAGTAGAGAGGCTATATACAGTAGAGAGGCTATATCCAGACACCAGTTAGTCAGGCTGTTTGAGGTAGTATGTACATGTAGGTATGGTTAAAGTGACTATGCATAAATGATGAACAGAGAGTAGCAGTAGCATAAAATAGGGGTTGGCGGGACACAATGCAGATAGCCCGGTTAGCCAATGTGCGGGAGCACTGGTTGGTCGGCCCAATTGAGGTAATATGTACATGAATGTTTCGTTAAAGTGACTATGCATATATGATAAACGGAGAGGAGCAGGCAGCTTTTTGGGTGGTGCAGCTGGCTTAAACGTTTGGGAGGGTCACATGTATTTGTGAGATAGTGGTTCTCAGCTCCAGACCCAGTGCTGGAGATACAGGAAGTGTTATTGTTCAGAGAACACAGTGATGTCATGACTGGCATGGGTTCGTGTCCCTTTGATCCAGCAGTCATACTTGGCTTTTGGGACTGGCATGGGTTCGTGTCCCTTTGATCCAGCAGTCATACTTGGCTTTTGGGACTGGCATGGGTTCGTGTCCCTTTGATCCAGCAGTCATACTTGGCTTTTGGGACTGGCATGGGTTCGTGTCCCTTTGATCCAGCAGTCATACTTGGCTTTTGGGACTGTCATGGGTTCGAGTCCCTTTGACCTTGTTAGGACCCAACTCTCAGCATGAAAGCGACATGCTGTAAACTTTCCATCAGCGTCCTGCAGTGACATAATGTGATGATTAAGATTATCGGATGATGTGTGATTTAGATTAGGGAGTATTGGTGCGTTCCCAGAAGCATTTAACTGTGCTGTCTTTCCCTGCATTTTGTCTTTGAATTCACTCATCTGTGTATATATATCATTGTCTGGCCTGTATCTATGTATTGTCTCGTGCTGGTCTATATCATTGGCTGGCCTGTATCTATGTATTGACTCATGCTGGTCTATATCATTGTCTGGCCTGTATCTATGTATTGACTCATGCTGGTCTATATCATTGGCTGGCCTGTATCTATGTATTGACTCATGCTGGTCTATATCATTGTCTGGCCTGTATCTATGTATTGACTCATGCTGGTCTATATCATTGGCTGGCCTGTATCTACGTATTGACTCATGCTGGTCTATATCATTGGCTGGCCTGTATCTACGTACTGTCTCATGCTGGTCTATATCTGTGTCCCCAGGCATCTGAAGAGTGGCTGGGGGAGGCAGAGGAGCCTCTGACTGGGTTCTCCTGGAGGGGTGGATCTGAGAGAGAGACCACTGGGATTCAGATCTGGAGCGAAGTATTTCTGGTGGACAAGCCAGATGGACGCAAGGTACCAGAGCCTGACCTTTGACCTGTTGTCACTGTTTGGTTGTGTACCAAATGGCACCCTATTCTCTACACCGTGCCCTACTTTAGACCAGAGCCCTATTCCCAATATAGTGCACTACTTTAGACCAGAGCCCTATTCCCAATATAGTGCACTACTTTAGACCAGAGCCCTATTCCCAATATAGTGCATTACTTTAGACCAGAGTCCTCTTCCCCATATATGGCACTACTTTAGACCAGAGCCCTATTCCCTATATAGTGCACTACATTAGACCAGAGCCCTATTCCCTATGTAGTGCACTACATTAGAACAGAGCCCTATTCCCTATGTAGTGCACTACATTAGACCAGAACCCTATTCCCTATATAGTGCACTACATTAGACCAGAGCGTAGTGCACTACTTTAGACCAGAGCACTATTCCCTATATAGGTCACTACTTTAGACCAGAGCCCTATTCCCTATGTAGTGCACTACATTAGACCAGAGCCCTATTCCCTATATAGGTCACTACTTTAGACCAGAGCCCTATTCCCTATGTAGTGCACTACATTAGACCAGAGCCCTATTCCCTATATAGGTCACTACTTTAGACCAGCGCCCTATTCCCTATATAGTGCACTATTTTAGATCGG